>NC_079907.1:16620044-16625563 GCF_024868665.1 Triplophysa rosa | reverse complement strand
CACCAACGACAAGGAGTCTATCTGCGGCCAGTACTAGTTCTGATAAGAACCCACCAAATTCTTTAATAAAATCTGTGTGGTGCCCTGGAGGCCTATATACAATAGCTAGAATCAATTTAAAAAGTGTTTTATCTTTAGTATTAGGTGTTGAAACATGAAGAACCATGACTTCAAAAGAATTATATTTAGAGTTCGACTTCTGGGAAATGCTAAGAGAGTTATTGTAAAGTGCTGCGACACCTCCCCCTCTGCCTTTTAGACGAGGCTCGTGTTTATAATAATAATCTTGGGGGACAGATTCATTTAAAGCAATATAATCATCTGGTTTTAGCCATGTTTCTGTCAAACAGAGCATGTCTATTTTATGATCTGTTATCATATCGTTAACAAAAAGTGCTTTATTAGAGAGAGATCTAATATTTAGCAATCCGAGTCGTAACAGTTGATTATCTGTATTTTGTTCATGTTTAGTTTGTTTAACGTTTATTAAATTACTTTCAAGAGGTTTACGCATTATTTTATGTTTGCTAATCCGGGGGACAGACACAGTCTCTATTTTGTGATGTTTGGGAGAACGGATTACTACATGTTGTACATTTTGTGTATTCTGCGACGTGAGACGGCAAGCAGACAGTTGGTTAAGCCATACTGTCTGCTCCCTGACCTGGGCCCCAGCGAGTCAAGTTTTAGCATTAGCATTAAGACTTTTTGCCATATTTCTAGACAGGATGGAAGTCCCAGCCCAGGAGGGATGGAGACCATCTCGTTTCAACAGGTCAGGTCTGCCCTCAAAACTCTTCCAGTTATTTATAAAAACTATATCATTCTGCAGGCACCACTCAGACAACCAGCCATTTAGTGATGATAATCTGCTATAAATCTCATCACCACGATAAGCATTGAGGGGGCCAGAGAATATTACAGTGTCTGACATCATGCTTGCGAGCTCACACACCTCTTTAATGTTATCTTTTGTGATCTCCGATTGACGGAGTCGAACATCATTTGTGCCGACGTGAATGACAATCTTACTGAATTTACGATTAGCCTTAGCCAGCACATTTAAATTTGACTTGATGTCAGGCGCTCTGGCTCCCGGTAAACATTGTGACTATGGTGGCTGGTGCCTCTATGTTAACGTTCCGAACAATAGAATCACCGATAACTAGGGCACTTTCAGCAGGTTTCTCAGTCGGTGCGTCACTGAGCGGGGCAAACCTGTTCGAGACTGTAATCGGAACGGTCGAGTGATGTTTTGTCCTGCGACTACGCCGTCTCACAGTCACGAAGTTTCCCAGCTGCGGGGGATTTTCAACCGGAACCGAGCTGTGTGCGCTAATGTTGCTCGCATCCAAAGTGTTTTCTATCGTCGTTAAACTCTTACTATCCTCAGATAAAGATTGGATGCGAGACTCTAATTCTAAGATCTTCTCTGTCAGCCTAACTATTTCCCTGCATTTATCGCATATAAAAGCCCTCGCAGCTGACAGAGAAGGCTAAGCTAAACATATGACATGAGGTGCAAGTAACAATAATAGGAATAGAAGCCATAACTCACCGGATTTGAAGTGCAATTCCAACTTACCAAGGTTGCTCGATGGATCGTAGTATACTGCGCTTAAAAAGAGAAAAAGTTAGCACACAAGACAAACCAGAGGCAAGATGATATCCACAGTGTGAACAGACAAGCAAGCTAACACGCTATTGCTATGCTAACTGGCGTTAAGTTAACTATCACTTTTGGTTTAGACTCTTCCAAGTAAATAACAGGAACAGGGTTATTGAGATATCAGGATAAAGTTAGCAACGACAATAATAATTAACGATAATAAAATACACTAATATTAGAGCGAAGTGGTAAGCGCACTGATACAAACAAGCCTGCCGGCAGCGATGCAGGAAACAGGAGAGCAGGAATGCAGTAAGGAAGATAGCAAAATAGTGTCAGATGCTCTATAGATGTTAGTGTTAGTAGGTGTCGCATGGGGTTATCGTCGAGTAGGGTCAGCTCGCTAAAGTGTTTAGCAAGCGGATATATATACTGTCATATGTAAGTTATCTGCAGAACTGCAGCAAGCTGACAACATTATTTTACATCTCTCAGACCGGGTCATTTCATGCCTTCATGATAGAGCTCCAGCTTTGTGTAATTTTGAAGACATATTGGGAATGAAACGAAGATCAGCGTAGGATCTCCATTGCATTATGACTGGAACCGCGCCACGGGCTTTGAGGATACATAATTTCGTTAGATGTGGTTGGACAGACTGTGAGTTCATGTGAAATGTGACTGCATTTTATTCTGGTGGTTCCCTGAAATATGGATTGAGTGTCTGAAAGTCTAAAGGTATATTTGTCAATCATGAGGTGGTGATTAATTGGGAGTTGAACTAGACCTCGTTATTAGAGTGCTGCCATTTCTGGCTCCCAGTGTTAGCATGGGCAGTGTAATCAGATGCTTGCGGTAGTCTTAGTCGAAGCTACGTAGACCATCAGGGCAAGCTGTGGTGGTGGGAGTTTGGCTAATTTTTGTCTGAGCTATGAGAAAGGTGGTGCCATAGTTTGCGTCTGGGCGTCGGGGTAATCCCCGAGTCTTCAAAAGTGGTCGCTTTCATCTCCGAGCAAGAGGTTATAGAAAATTAAAAAAAACCTGCACTATTTGATTTGTCGAGTTATTCAACATTGTACTTCGTTAAAGGTTGGTGATTTACCTTATAATTGGGCATACGATCTAATAGCTGTTGTGTACGCAACAATTAACACAACATTTCCCCAAAACCATGTTTAATCGGAGATACGAAGGTTTATGATTGGGAGCAGGGAGATACGAGATTACGCTGTCATTGATAAGAATGGTACGGACACAGACGTCGCTGCTGCCAGCAGTGTTCATCAAAGTCTGGGTCGCGTTGAGCCTTTTGACAAGAGACGAGGCTTTAAGAGCTAATGGGCTTTAAAAGCTAATGATTGTGGTTACATACATCTTCCTCAACTCTATTTTAAACGTTAGAGCTATGAGTGATGCAATACCAAAATAAAACGTTAAACAGGCTGTATAATATAGGCAGAAATTAATCTGCACGCAAATAAAGTCGGCGGTCGCGTTGAGCCTCTTGACAAGAGAAAAGGCTTCAATAGTTAACCAAAGCTAACGACTTAGGTTACATACATCTTCTTAAACTCTATTTTAAATGTTTAAGAACTATAAGTGATGTAATACAAAAAACGATGAGCTGACTAGGCTGTCTAATAGGCGGAAATTAGCCAAATCTGCTCGCAAACTTACCTTCGTGGCTCACGGGCTTCATTCTGCACCGAAGCATTACTGTCATGGCAGACACTAGATAGAGAGACCCAAGTGCGGGGTTAACAGAATGTTTATTGAATGTAGCACAATACAGTCCAAAACACTGACACCACAGCTATCCAACATATCGTGGGAACAACGCGTCCACCTGATACACCACGTCGAAGGCACAACGTCCCACGACCTCCACAGGAGAAAGACATTGGAGAGTAGACAACGGGGAGTCTTCTCGACCCGCAACTCACAAAGTCAGAGAGTCCGTAAGCATGTGGTGCAGTCCAAAATCTGTGTGCAAGGTATCTGTAGAAGATGGCGAGAGCGGTCCGGGACACCAGAGAGAACTAGGGAGAAGTAGCAAGCAAAAAGGTGACTAGACAAGACAGCGAGAGATTCTAGGAGAGATGAAATATCTTTCGTAGACAATATAGCTATGGCAAGACAAGGACTAAAGAAAAGTTCTCTAGGCTAGACACACTAGACCTAGGTCAGTCTGCACAGGCACTAAAACATGCAATGGTCAGACACACGACAAGAGATACAGATGGGTAATAAAGGGAAATAAATGAGCGGGGAATGGGCTACAGGTGCGGTGGCAATAATGGGAATGAGAACGCTAAATGAGTAGACAATTAAACAGACGTGCGAGTGCTGAGTGGAAAATCACCCGTGCAGAGAGATCCTATCGAAGACACAAGGGCTGGGAAAGTGACGCAGACACTGAGCACGTGGCTAGCCGGCGACTCCCCACGTGCTCAACAATAACACCACAACCCACGTGCAAATCGAAACCCCGACCAGGACCATGACAATTACAGCTATCGATTTTTAACAAAACAGGCCTACTCAAATGTATCTAACCTAACTATTTTCACTCGTTATTGTCTAAAAAACAGACAGAGTTATCCAAAGATAGGCTTACTTGGCCAGTAGACAGCCTTTTTTCTCCCAAAAATAAAAACCTTGCTTCTATATTTCGTATTTTACATGCACAGTTCCAAGAGAGGCATAGTCTAGAAGTAGGCCTAACAGCTGAACTTAAAGTCAGTAAAATAATAATAAAAACAATAATTTAATGGTGGTATCCAAAACATTTAATTCAATTCAAGTATTATATTAGATACATTTTAAAACTCCAATGCACATGTGTGACCCTGGACAACAAAACCAGTCTTATGGGTCAATTTTTCGAAATTGAGATTTTTACATAATCTGAAAGATGAATAAATAAACTTTCTATAGATATATGAGTTTTTAGAATAGGACAATATCTGGCTGAGATACAACCGTTTAAAACTCTGGAATCTGAGAGCGCAAAAAAATCAAAATATTGAGAAAATTGCCTTTGAAGTTGTTAATCAGGGGTGCTGTGGCAGACTATCCACTCGCAAAAATAAAGTTTTTATATATTTAAGGTAGGAAATTTACAAAATATCTTCATGGAACATGATCTTTACTTAATATCCTAATGATTTTTGGCATAAAAGAAAAATCGATAATTTTGACCCACACAATGTATTTTTGTCTTTTACTAAAAATTTTCCCGTGCTACTTAAGACTGGTTTTGTGATCCAGGGTCACATGTATAATAAGCCTAGTAATAAGTAGATATTTAAAAAACATCAATAACTGATATCATAGTTTAACACAGATAAAATCATAGTTAAGGCTTGCTTTACTATGCCCATTACTGAGTGTATTTGTGTTTGTGAGTAGGGTGAGCCCTTGTCTGTGTGTCTGTATCTGTGAGGCTCTGTGTGTGTTGTTACATTGCCATCATATTGACTGTGTTAATACTGCATCCTATATTAAGCTAGTGAAGCAAATTGTCGTAAAAGCTGTGAAAGTCCTTTGGGATGACTTCCTTAAGGTCTTGGAGGTGTTTGAATTTCAGCTCTTTGATCTTCAGGCGGTCTGAATAGAGTGGGGTGACTGTGTGGCTGTCTGAGGTGGAGTTTCGGAGTTGGTGACTCGGATGTGGATGCCAGTCATCAGAGTGGTTGATTTTGAAGTCCATCGGCCCATTGTTGTTGTACCTAATAGCACATGCAAGAAGTGTGGCCAATTTAAAACAAGTGAAACAGGTCATAGCCAGTATAGGGGCAGGGTGTACTGCCCACACACTGAGACTGTTTCAAAAGAGGTATGGTTGGAGGACATGAGAAGAACCACCTCCAAATAGTGTGCAACTATAATGTATATAGTTTTATGTAAA
>NC_079907.1:16615537-16617076 GCF_024868665.1 Triplophysa rosa | reverse complement strand
GTACGGAGCGTGGGTGAGGAGGTAGCCTTCCCGCACCCCTAGGAACCAAATGATCAGGTTGTGCTGTCCTAGAGACTACCAGCAACTGGGTCGTGATGAGCGGCAACAGCGGCTACATACACGTTCAGTGTGGAAGGGGAGAGATTATTCTCGAGTCTCTGGAAGGACCGCACCCACTTGATCAAGCAACTCCGCGGGTCTTCTCCTCGAGAAGAGCACCAGGATGAGAAGAGGCACCACTAGGCGTATCGTCACCTAGTGACCAGGGCCCTAGCCTGAGTAGTGGTCTTAACCGCCGCAGGGGTTAGGCCACTCAGGATCTCCTCGTTCCGTCCAGGGGCCAGACATGGAGGTTCCAGAGGTCTAGCCCGTGATGCCATAACGTGCCCTTCCCCTGGGAAAGCAGGTCCTTCGTCAGGGGAATCGGCCAGGGGGGAGCTGTCGTCAAGAGCATTAGCTCCGAGAACCAAGTCCGGTTGGGCCAGTATGGCGCAACTAGTACACTTGATGCTCCTCTCCCTAACCTTGCACAGGGTCTGTGCAATGAAGCTCACTGGGGGAAGACATACTTCCGCTTGTCCCACGGCCAGCTGTGCGCTAGAGCCTCCGTGCCGAGGCAGGGAGTACCTTAGCGGCAATGGGTGGTCTCCAGGGAGGCGAAGGGGTCTACCTGAGCCCGCCCTGACTGTCCCCAATGAGCTGGCTACGCGGGGGTGAAGTCGCCACTCTCCGCGAGGCTTCAACTGACGAGAGAGCACATCGGCTGTCTGGTTCAGGTCACCTGGGATATGTGTGGCCCTGCGGACTCCACAGGAGGAGGCGTCGGGCGAGTCGTGTTAGCTGCCATAAGAGAACGCCACCCTGGCGGTTAAAAACGCTACGGCAGTTGTGCAGTCCGACCGGACCAGCACGTGCTTGTTCCGCACGAGAGGTTGTAACCCCTTCAGTGCGGGTAGCACATCCAACAACTCTAGGCAATTGATAAGCCTGCGCAGGCGGGGGCTCATCCATCGCCCTGACACTGCGTGCCCGTTGCACACGGCACCCCAACCCTGCAGGGAGGCTTCTTTTGACCCTGACGCGTCTCGCCTGCCCGAGAGGGACCCCCGTCTGTAGAAAAGGTCATTGAAGACCAAGGGGTTAGGGTGCGATGGCAGAAAAGCGTAATCACCATCCGCCTGCTGCCGGTGTGCCACGCTCTCCAGGAAACTCGACTCTGTAGCCAGTGTTGGAGCGGTCTCATGTGCATCAACCTGAGGGTATCACCACCGTCTAGGATGTCATGTACCTAGGAGCCTCCTCCCGCTGACTGCTTGAAATATTCCAGGCAGTTCAACACTGACTGAGCGCAGTCACGCTGTAATGGAGACAGAGTTGAGTTCCATACCAAAAAAGAGTATGCTCTGCACAGAGGAGAGCCTGCTCCTTTTCGGTTGACCTGTGGTCCCAATCGATCTAGGTGCCGAAGCACTAGGTCCCTGTGTGTACATAACAGATCTCACGAGTGTGTCAAATGAGCCAGTCGTCGAGATAGTTTAG
>NC_079907.1:16613007-16615437 GCF_024868665.1 Triplophysa rosa | reverse complement strand
TATTTCTTATTTTTTCTTGTGTGTTCACTGCTGAGGGGGCCGCCGTGCCTTGATGAAACTGTGTTTGCTTACATGTAGCTATTTGTTTAATTATCGTCGCAAGCAATCATAAAATGCAGCACATTTCAACAAAGCTTGCTGTTAAACGCACTTCAGGTTCGGACTTAAAATGTAACCGTAATGGTCGGGCCGGGTTAAACAATCTCGGGTACGGGCCGGGTTCGGGCTTTCGTTTAAAGCCCGTGCAGACCTCTACCTCAGCTGCTATTTGTAACCACAACATTTTTACTAAAAAAGCATCATTGTCAACTTTTTCTCGTCAACAAAGAAGCCAAATGTGAACAAAGCCTTACGCGTTGGCAAACACCCGACAGTTTCTTCAGAACATGTACAGGTCTAGTTCAAACTGATTTTGACTGGACTGACAACTCATTTGCAGGATTATTCAAAGTCAGAACATTTCTGGCTTCTAAAGAAAATAATTTACCCCAAAACACCGACTCTTATTATCATTGACACAAGCTCACGTCAGTCTGAACCAGTGAGACTTTTCTCTTCTGTATAAAACACAAAGTGAGTAGTTTAGCAGATTATTTGACAGGTTTGAGATCGACATGTGTGTGTGTGTGGATGGCGTTTCTCAGCATCTTTCATTGGCCAGTGTTTCCGCAGCGATGGGTGATGTATACTAGTGATGGGAAGTTCGGATCATTTTACCGACTCGGACCTTTGAGTCTCGTTCAGCAAAATGAACGAATCTTTTTTCGAGTCATATCGTTCATTTCATTCATTTTAGCAAAATATAATTAAAATGTTACATGTTACTTTCCTAACACATCTACTACTTATGCAAACGTTGATCACACTACAAACAATACAAAACTATAACGCTATAAGAAACAGAAAAGATGAATTCATTGTTTACCTGGGTCTTTAGTCTATGATTAGCTCACCACACCTCTTATCTGACAAGTCCTCGGGTTTGACTCCTTCGTTCATCACGTGACAGCGTCGTAAGCTAAATGAGAATTGATTAGTTCACCTCTCGAGTCTTCGGGTTTGAATCGTTCGTTCTTCTTGAATTCCAGTACAGGACCCATAGAATGTTGCGCAACGCAGATGCGCGACTGAACGAATCACTCCCTAAGACGACTCGTTCTTCCCGAGTCACATTAAAGATTCGTTCAAGAACGACCCATCACTAGTGTATACGGTCAGGTCTGCGCTCAGCTGCTCTGGAGGAGGACAGAGATGTAAATGTCATTGAATAGAATTAAACTCTTTCTATCATATTGAGTCATATTGAGATGAGTCACCTCCACCGCACATTAAAGATGCTTCTGTGACATCTATAATGACTGTTTCGATAGCACACTGAATCCACATGAACTGATGTAGAGCGGCTGAGGGTTCAGATCTGTAACATAACAGAAATAAACAGGTTTCTCAGTGCGCTGTGAATGTGTGGCTCTGATAAACGTTTGTCTGTTAAACTCAGTTTATTGTAATTATTCAGGTTACTGACAAAGGTGGATTCTTCTCCTCACAGCAGCGTTCAAGGCACAGTTAAGATTATGAGTATTACAGTCTCAGTAACTGCTTCTGTTTTACATCATCACTCCAAACACATTCTCTAGAGATGAATTGCTACGAGTTGATTCTGTTATCTCTGGCTTTACAACTTTCACAATGCTTTGAATTGATTCAGGTCATTTTGCCTATATTCAAGCGATCTTTGTAGTTCATTCTGTGTGAGGGAAACCCAATGATCTGTCAGATGTCATGAGCACAACACATCAGAAGTTCATCTGTCATGCGTGTCAGAATAAATCAGGTGATAAGCGGCCAGACGTCTGCGTATGGACGTCTGACACAATTTCCACCTTCTGTTGGATGAGACAGTAGTGCGGCTCTGGCAGAATCAAGCCTGTCTGAAGCTTTTAAATATATATACAGTATGTACACACACACGTGACTGCTGCTGAGTGTCTTTCTGACATCACGGACATGAAGCTCTGTGTGAATATCAGCCATCAGGATCAAACGTTACTCAAACTATAAACCACATCTCACTCTTGTTCTCTGTCTGTCTGCCTGCATGTCTGTCTGCCTGTCTGTCTGTCTGCATGTCTGTCTGTCTGCCTGCATGTCTGTCTGCCTGCCTGTCTGTCTGTCTGCCTGCATGTCTGTCTGCCTGCCTGTCTGCATCTGTCTGTCTGCCTGCATGTCCGCCAGCATGTCTGTCTGCCTGCATGTCTGTCTGCCTGCCTGTCTGTCTGCATCTGTCTGCCTGCCTGTCTGTCTGTCTGCATGTCTGTCTGTGTGTCTGCCTGCATCTGTCTGCGTGTCTGCATCTGCCTGCCTGCCTGTCTTTCTGCATATCTGTCTTTGTGTCTGCCTGCATGTCTGTCTGTCTGCCTGGCTGTCTGT
>NC_079907.1:16465092-16602570 GCF_024868665.1 Triplophysa rosa | reverse complement strand
GAAAATGTTGAATTATCTTACCAGTCTAGCAGAAAACAGGCAACTTCGGCGTCGCCTTGAAAACATTTGTCTTTCAACAGTGCCTTCCATCTGGTAATAGATACACCGATGTTTATCCTGGATTTATGCTGCCGTTTGTCTCTAATTCATCTGGCAGCATCACGTTTGCGCTTCTTTGACGACGGAGATTCACGCTCTGTCGGCTCTTGTGCACAATACGCATGGTCCTCCATTTTATCAAAACTTCTAAGACAGAACAATCAATTGCTTCAGCTAGACGACGACGACTACTCCTCCTTCTCTCCTTACTACGACTTACTACTTTGTGCATCTTCTACTCAGTGATGACGCAAGCTGCGTCTAAAAACACACACGAAGACCAACATATGCGAAACGCGCTCTGTAGAGCTGTTTGTCCGTTAGAGCTTACTGTACAAAACATGGCTGCGCAACATAACAAATTTCATGTAGATAGGCCCACTCACTATGTAGATACAACTGGTTTATTCTAAGGTAATAAAAACATAACTTTTCATTACGTAAGGTTTTTATACACATCTAAAGACACAGTTTTGTATGTTATATTGCATTTCTGTTAATAGATCATACAAAACATCCCGCACTGTACCTTTAAGGGTGTGAATACTTATGCAATGTACTTATTTTTGTTTTTATTTTTAATAAATTTGCAAAGCTGTCAAAAATCAGTTTTTTGTTTTGTCATTATTGTGCATGGAGTGTAGATTAATGTAAAAACAGGATCATTTAAAGTAGTTTAAGATAAGGCAGCAGCATAACAAAATGTGAATAAAATGAAGGGGGTTGAACACTTTTGCAAGCCACTGTATTTGTGTGAGCATTTGGGGAAAATGTTTGTGAATTTATGAATTGTGTTTTGAATTTACGAATCTGATTTTGTGAATGTGAATTGTGCTGTGAATTTATGAATTGTGTTTTGTAAATGTGTTATTATTGAGACTGATCTGTCTCCATAATTGTCTGCATTAGGCTATATATACGTGTTTCTTCTTTTATCTTCTGTGTATATTTACTTCTGTGCTTCTTTGTGATACACTCCGGTATGTGTTTTAGCGTGTGTGTGTGTGTGTGTGTGTGTGTGTGTTGTGTTGTGTTTTGTTTTGTGCATGAGTTTGTGTCGGGGTATAGGCGGAGTAGGAAAATGCTAGGGGCGCCGCCGATCCCTAAGGTTGCCAAAATGAGTGAAGATTTTAATTATAATTCATGATCTTAACGCGTTATTAATAGGGATGTAACGATTCACTCAGCTCACGATGCGATGCGATTCACGATTCTGATCTCACGATGCGATTTATTCACGATTTACTCACGATTTATTTTTAAAAAATGAGTTGAAACAAATTAGAAATGAACAACTTCCCTTGCATTATTTCTTAAATGCTTCACGTTTCTTTGCATAATAAAATAATGTTTTATTTCAAATAACAAAAGTAAACTGCGATTTTATAACAAATTAATAATAGAAAAAGTCTCTTTAATATAAACAAACTAATACTGTCTGTGCTTTTCTTGGATTTTTTGCATTTAAGAAATATCAGCATCCACGTTTAGGTTTGCAGTGAAAATAGCGGCCCCTGCTGTTCAAAAAATGTATTGCGATTCAGTTCAAGCCTCAACCGAATTGAATCGTCACTCATTATAACCGATTTTCAACCGGCTCACGGTGAATCGTTACATCCCTAGTTATTAATTATGTCACCTAGTGTGATCTGTGCAGCTAATCTCACTCCCAGACTACAATTTACATTATGTTGTGTTCAGACCAAACACGATGAATCGCGTTCCTTGCTCTTTATTACTCGCGGGAATGGTTCGTTATTTTCGCACAAGGCAAATTTCTCGCCCGAGTTTTTATTCTTTCAACTTGCACGGAAGACGCGATTTACACACGTTCGTAGTCCATTTCGCGTCATTCACATCGCCTGCCGCGAGTTTGCGTCTATTTCTCAGCATTGACTTTGTATGTAATTTAATTTTATGTGTATGTAACGCGTAAGAACCCTGTATTAGTGTCTGTGGCCTTGTGGTTAGAATGCTTACTTCCCATTTTGTAATTCTCGCTGGTTAGAAGTTCGAACCCCGCTCGGAGCAGGTTCAGGTAGCAGCGGTTACACATGTCAGCCACATGTGCAAACACAAACCATTTATACAAAACTTTTATACAAAGGTGAGTTAAAATAAAAAAAAAACATATCAGATGTGAAAAGGTAGGAAACATAAAATGTTGCATATAGAGGTGCAAATTATAAGTTACAATTGCTTATTTCCACTCTACTGGTAACACTGATGCGTGCTGTATTTTACTGCTTTCAACTAAGTTGAAATTATAATACAGTATTTATACTGTAAAATATTAGTGATCAAGGCTATAAAAAGAAGGCTTCCATTTCTGAAACTGGCCTTAGATGAGTCATATTAGACTCAAATAGAGTATTCAGAGTTTTTGCCTATTAGCCTAACCTTTCCTAATTTTCCTAATTTCCATAAATTTGCGCCTCCTTGCTTTGCAGCGTCTTAGCTCCCCATGTTGGTGACATTTGCAACTGTTTGCAAAAAAAACTTACTGTAGCTCATGGTTGAAAAAACAGGCATTATTCATTATTTCATATGTTCATTATTTAATTTTCACATTTTAAACAAAATATAGAAAAGTTTTTCCATTTTCTGTTTTTTATTTGAAAATGGATATGGAATGAACGGAAGATACCCTGATTGTTAAGCAACATAAACAAATGTGCGCATCAGCAACCAGAAGGAATTGAGGCACGGCGGCCTAATAAATCATAAATAACTTACAATTTGATGATCAAATTACTTGATAACAAAGTCTTCCTCCTGTTGTTTCGAAAAACGATGGGTTACTTAACGTAAACCCGGGTTCTTTGATAACAGAGTGAGGTGTTTCACTATGGGAATCGCTTTGGGCGTGACCAACTACGGAAGCTCCTATGACACCATGTCTGTCTCTGACAGACAGGTCGACCCGTGACCAGGCTCCGCCCTGCCTATATGAGTCAGGTTGACCTCTACCAATGTCATTATAGAAAGATTTCTTCCCGTACCCGTGCAAGGAGGGAAGTGCTGGTGAAACACCTCACTCTGTTATCAAAGAACCCGGGTTTACATTAAGTAAAATCCCTCATTTTGAGCAGCCCCAACTGCACTACACAAATCACTGAGGCCATAAGCCCCAGCATTCGTAAGCATAGTCTGTACGGTACTACTTTCCCCATCTGAAAACGGTCGAGGCATTGTGTGAAAGACGCGAATCCTCTCTTCTGTCAATGTTACTCGGTACGAGAGAGAATCTATGTTGAGCCCCAGATAATCTGTCTGCTGAAAACGCTCCAGTCGGCTCTTTATCATATTGATCTTGAACCCCAAATTGCCGAGGTGATTTAACACAATCTCCGCATCTTTCCCTGCTTGCTCTCTTGACGAAGAGCATATGAGATAATCGTCTATGTAAGACAGTATTCTTATTCCCTTGTCCCTCAACGGGAACAGAGCTGCTTCCACACACTTGGTAAAAACCCTGGGGCTAAAGACAGCCCGAATGGAATAGTTTGAAATTCGTAAACTGTGCCTCAGTGTGCAAATCTGAGGAATTTTCTGTGAGAGGGGTAAATATCTATGTGAAAATATGCGTCTGCCAGATCGACTGTCACAAACCAATCGTTTGGACGAATCGATCGACAGAGCACTTTGTGTGTCAACATTCTGAATGAATACTTTCTCAGGTGCTTGTTTAACACACGAAGGTCCAGAATAGGACGGAGGGCTGTGCCCCCTTTTTTTGGGATAACAAAATAGCGGGAGTAAAAACCCTGACGGCTCTCCTCCTCGGGCACTACTCTGATCGCCCGTTTGTTTAACAGAGTTTCGATTTCGGCCGTCAGTACGCGGGCCGATTCCCCCTCCGCCACTGACATCAAAACCCCGTTGAACCGAGGTGGTTTCATTGCGAATTGAAGCCTGTATCCCCGTGAAATCGTAGCTAAGACCCACGGATGAACTGCGCATGTGCGCCAGTCTGCTATGCGGGCCGAGAGAAGACCTCCATATACTTCCGCCACGCTGGCGGCGCACAGTGATGACATCATCACCATCGCCGCGCGGGCTTTGGCCGAAGGAGCGAGCACTCCCCGCAGTGGTGAGACTAGGGGAGCGCTTCTCATGTCTTTCCACTTTAGAGAATCTTTTTTGTGTTTGGGACATATCGCCCTCGGCTGCTTGCCTGGTTGCGATAGTAGAATGTTTATTCTTATGTTTTCTGAATTCGGGGAGCATTCCGCCCTCGGCCCGTGGCCTGAATGCGAAAATGCGTTCTTTATTCTTATATCCCCTGCACATAAAAGCATTCGAGAACATATTGTGAGTGCTTGGTGACACTGAACATAACACTGAGCTCGAGGAGAACAACTCAAACTGGCCCTTACCGAACTGAACACAATTGGGCCGTTTTCCCCCTTTCTTCTCTTCGCGGGCGGAGAGAGAAGGGCTGGGGAATAACTGCGTGTCAGGCCGCACGCTTCTTCTTCCTCTCCTCTGGGTTTGGCGGACGGTTCTTAGCTGCCGCCGCCGCGTATGAATGCTTTCCCCACGGCCCAGGGTCATCCGATCGTGGTCGCTGGCCTGCATGTTGGACCTCTAGCACCCATCGGTCTCCCTCTCGCCACTGCGGCTGCTGCGAAGCCCTGCTGCACGGGTTGAGAGGCTGGTCGTGGCACTTGCTTGCATGGCAAACAGAGGTTAAACGCCTCATCCTCCTGTTTCCTGAGGGTGCTGGTTTCCCTCATTTTCTCAAGGGCTGGACCAAACAACCCTTTCGTAGGGTCGTATGCTGCATCCATCACCTCCGATTTTTTCGCGTCGCCCAAGCTTGACAGGTTTAGCCATAATGCTCTCTCACCTGACACAGCCAATCCCATCACGCAGCCGCAGCCCTGGACCGCGCCGTGGGTAGAGCGCAGAATTAAATCATTCACCACGCAAATCTCGTCCCAAAGTACAGGGTTCGGCGCTCCCGAATCCAACTGACGTCCCATCTCCTCCAAAATCTCTGCTTGATACACTGACAGTAACTTTACAGCGTTCAGCGAGCATACTGACTGCCCCACATATTTATACGTTCTATGATAAATCGCTGCAGTCAGCCGATCCATTTTTCCCGGTAGCGAAATCTGAGAGGAGGCAGAGATTGAACGCCGACTCGGATGGAGGTGAAAAGCCACTGAAGACTCCACCACTGGGGGTCCGGCCAACCCCAGTTCCCTCATACCCTGAATCTTCACCATGGAATGCCCTTTGGTGGGGAGCTTGCTCTTCCCGTCATAAAGGTCCCTCTCAGTCCCTTCGGCCATGGGCCAAGGAAGGCCTAGTTTAGCCGCGGCTCTTTTTCAGACCTCATGCAGGTTGCTGTCTATCTGCGAGGCCCACTCATTCGTGCTCAGTGGCCTGGACTGTTGGGCGGGGAAGAGGAAATTTTCTTCCTCTTCTTCGTTGTCCATATCCAAATCGAGGAGGTCAGAGTTAGCATCACCCTCTGCGTCCTCATCCCCTGGTTCGTCTTCTTCCTGCTCGAGCAGGCCGTCAAACAATGGCGGCATGTCCGGGGATTCAGCTTCCATCATGTCCGCCCAGCTCGTTGTAGCTCGCGGGAGATGGTTAGTCGCTGCCGATTGCGTGGCAGTTCCAGACAGGCATGGGTCCTGCTTGTTGGCCACTGCCACTCTCAATCTTCTTTCCAGAATGTTCACCGGCATTGAAGCACAGTGAGCGCATGTTTGCGGGTCCGCTAGCGATGCTTGAGCGTGTTTCGGGCCCATACACGTGATGCACATGGGATGAGGGTCCCTACCCGAGATGGTAGCTCCACATGATGATGGACACAGGCGGGATGCAACCTCCCTGGCCTTCGACTCTTTCCCTTTGGCAGGGGTAACAGCCGTCGACATGATGCGATCACCGACCCGTCACAACACGGTTACGATAAAAGTTAATAAAACCCTTAGAAGGTTCGCCTTGACGCGTGAACCTAATTAGACTTGACGTCTCCTACCGCTGTAAATTAATACGCAATAGACCTATCAGAATAGCTCGCCTCGACGAGGACGCTATTCCAACTCTCAAGAATGTCAGCTCAACACAATCCCATTCACTAACCTCGCGTTCGGTGGCGGGTTCCTATGACGGTCCACCTGTTGAACAGTTTAGCGAAAATCAGCCAATACGGGCATGCTGAGAGAGCTTGCTGCAGTCTCCCACGGGAAGAAAGCGCGAATGACATAGGTAGAGGTCAACCTGACTGATATAGGCAGGGCGGAGCCTGGTCACGGATCGACCTGTCTGTCAGAGACAGACGTGGTGTCATAGGAGCTTCCGTAGTTGGTCTCGCCCAAAGCGATTCCCATAGTGAAACACCGAGCGAAGTTAGAAAAAGAACGTTTATCAGATTTTCTCTTTTTTTTCCGAGACTTGAAAACAAAGTTCATCCACATGCTGTTTTGAATGACGTTTTTGAAGTTTTATGGCGGTTGGCAAACCAACACAGATTCCCGTTTAGAAAGATGATATGATTGGTCAGTTTTACTGTTACTCGAAATTAATCTCTTTCGTTGATTTACTATTGTTTTGTCAGCTGTAGCCTCATCGAAGGCCCCCTATGTAAGCACGCGTTCGACTTCTTGCAGCATGCGCAGACAGCGTATGACATCACAGAACTGTTTAAATTTCCCAGAAACTTTTAAAGTTTTTAAATATTATTTTTCACGATAGTTTTAGTCATCACAGAGGGCCCTGAGGGTTCGCTACCGGATATATCGGCCCTGATCATCAGCTGTTTTTAAACTGTGAAAATACTGTGAAACTGTGAAAATTGGCCGATACCGATTATTTGCCAATATATCTGTGCATCTCATATAATAAATAATAAATAAATGTTATAAATAATAATAAAAAATAAAAATACATTTTCATTGCTTTAAAACTAACTATAAAACTATTACCTCTATTCTTTATTTTGACTTAGACTACATTTATACAACTTGAAACCTTTAAAATCTTATTTGTTAAATGTAATCATTTCCCAATATGATTTCCCATGTAAAATTAAGCAAGTGTAACACTGTAAAATGTTTGCTGCCAGTTAATGCTTTGAAAAAATGGAGAAGAAAATAAAAAATTTGAAAAACCTAAAATAAAAAATAAACTAACAATCACAAGCTAATGAAAACTAAACTAAATTAAATAGACAAACAGACAATAATGATCCAGGTGTAATCATATTACAACACACTGTACATGTGGAACTTGTTGGTGTTTTATTGTCTATTTAAAGCTGTTTAAACACAATACAAGAAGATGATTCCTGCTCATGAGTCTACGTGACTTCTTGTGTGTCTTCTTGTGTATAACCCAGGACCAAGCTGCTTTGAGAAAGTACCTGGACAGGGAGAACGCTCTAGAACTCCCTCCAGACGAGGAAGTGTGGGAGGTCCCGGCACCCAAGCAAGTGGAAGTCAAAAAAGAGAGCAATGGTGAGGCTCCAGCGCATGTCTCTGACATGAGCCAAAGGGACAAGTTCCCATGAGTCTCCTGCTCTTCCTCACAGCGGTTCATGTAAAGCACAGCTGCGAAATTAACGTCTGTGTTAATCCCTTTGATTTCTCTTTTCCACTTTAATCTGTCCCGTTTGCCCTCATTTAATCATTTCCCTCGCACATGCACGTACCACATACTGTACATAGGGCACATATGCTAATTGGGGTTTGTTTGCCGCTCTGCTCGCTGACATGAAAGCGCAGCTGTTGCCAGGGCGAGGGGAGGAGTTTTCTCCATCTCTCTCTCTCCACACACACACACACACACACGCGCGATCTCTTCGCTCAACTGCATGTGAGTGAGGACGAAATTAATAATCACTGTATTACCTTATAACCAGAGATGGGGGACTCGAGTCACATGATTTGACTAGCGCAAATTTAAGGACTTGTGACCCGCTTGACTAAATAAAGAAAATGACTCGGCTTGACTTGGACTTGGGATCCAGTGACTTGACTTGACCTTCGTGACTTGGCAAGACTTTACTTTATAACAACTGTAATTAATTATTTTAAATATACATTGCAACATTGGTAAACAAAACCCAATAAATGGAGCGGAACCAATGATCTGAGTCTGCTCAAGTGCACGTTTCATGACGCTGCACGAGCACAGAAATACAGCGCGCCAAATACAGTACAGAGAGCAAAGGAATCTCCCAAGAGGTTTTCTTTTCGATATACACACTTCGACACTGACTAAGATGATTTGCTGTATGCATTTACAAAGGAAGAATATCGACACTTCAAAAATAAAGGTATGTAAACTGTTATTCGACTAAAATCTGAGAATGTGGAAACAGCATTGGTTTTTATATTATTTGTCTCTAAATTTATATCAAGTCTGTCATTAAATTAAAGTAATTATAAATTATTAATCGCATGTTTGTAATTCGCGACGTCAAACTTAAAATTCGATGGCGTTAGCCTCTTAAAAGTGCTTTATTGTGTCACTCTTGAGGAATTGTACCACAGTGACCGCAGTGTTTTATCAATTTGTGATGTTTCTCTTGAAGCCAAAATCCTAGATATATAAGCAAAATGGCTGTAGTAGGCATTTGACCTCGTTAGTTTATTTAGGACGTATTAAGTAACAATAATATTTCCGGAATAGCAATGCGGCTGCCAACAGTTCAGTAACGTTACAGATAGGCTAATGTTACAGGAAAACTCGTCTTTCCGCAACACAATAAAAACGTTAACTGAACGAATCCCAGGTATTGAACGAATCGATTGAGTGATTCAGTAACCCATTTTTGCTTGTTCATGAATGAATCAACTGTTTTAAACGAATGAGTTAAATGAACGCTTCTGTGACTCACTCATTAAAACAGTCATTTGCTACAACCTGCTAGCTTCATAATTAAAATAATCATTTCATACCTTATATTAAAAGTGTTGTATTGTATAATTAAGTTCATTTCTGAGGAAAAAAATAAGTTGTGGTAAATAAAATAAAAAATAAACGCGAAAATAAAATTTTATTCTGTTTGGTACTGTGACTTGATTCGATTTGACTTGATATTTAGCAGGACTTGACTTGCTTGAGGTAAGCAGCTGACTTGACTTGACTTGCTTGGTTTGTTTGCACTGTGACTTGAGACTTGATGGTAGGGACTTGAGACTTACTTGAGACTTGAAAATGTGTGACTTGCCCCCATCTCTGCTTATAACACACACACACACAATAAAATTGACTGTTTTGGTATAATATACTTATTTGGTACAGTTTGCATTTGCGACTGCATTCATTAGTAAAAGTTTGGTTTATTTGCCGTGTGTTTGTTTGCAGTGCCTGTGGTCTGTCCATTCGGAGCTGTACAGGAGGAGGAAGTGAAGACAGATCAGAATAAAGACAACAGGCTTGTGTGCTGGCCACCCAAAGCCTCTCTCAATAAAACAGGTGGAGGCAGTTCAGGTACAGATGACAGCTGGATAATCATGAATATATGCAAAGTTATGCTGTTGATAGATAATGTTTTCAAAATTTTGTTGAATTAAAGGCGCAGTTCTTAATTAACAGCAGCCACTAGCGTTGTATTATAGATT
Source organism: Triplophysa rosa (assembly GCF_024868665.1). Lineage (NCBI taxonomy): Eukaryota > Metazoa > Chordata > Actinopteri > Cypriniformes > Nemacheilidae > Triplophysa > Triplophysa rosa. The sequence continues at coordinate 16,592,881 of NC_079907.1, read as the reverse complement.
TGCCACGAATCGCTCAGTCCAAACACGACGGTAGCCACCACAGTACAAAAAGATGTCGTTCTCATGTTGACGCAGAGAAGAGATTTTGTGGGCATTAGAAAGACTGTAGAAAGAGCAATGAATTATGTATTACATAAAATAAACGGTTTGTGGATTTTAAGTTTAAAAAGAAGGATAAAAGTCAGGCAGGAGCTAGGACCTGTGTTTATAATATTAAGTCTTTCCAGTAGAGACGCGTTAAGACCCGCGGTACTAAGGCTTTTAGCAGAGATACTCACAGATATCTATGGAGATACTTTCCAGCAGAGAGAGACGTTGGAGAGAAAGATCGTCTAAAAATCACCCCCGAGGAGGATGCTTTGATTCGGATCAGTACGTGAGTAACATACTAGCATACCAAGATATGTTGTAGTAATATTAGCTGTGTAACGGAGCAGTTTTGAGCGTCATTGTTTATCTGGAACCGCTTTAATATTGTACTCGTCCAGATAACTTACTTGAGAGAGAGAGAGAGAGCGAGCGAGCGAGAGCGCGTTGGAGCTGAAACTGGAGAGCGAGCGAGTGAGAGTGCGTTTTACCCTTTTACTCAATGATGAATAAACTTTCAGTTAATCTGCAGGTTCCACACCGGAGAGCACGATCCGTATGGATCACGGATCTTCCCACGATCTGTTTCACCACGATACCACAGCGGAGAGGAAGAGGAAACGCGCGTTGTAGAGTTGTTTGTCCGTTTAGGGCTGCTGTACAAAACATGGCGGCGAATTCAATGTATGAAGGGCCGCTCTGTATGTAGATATAAATAGCTTATTCTAAGGTATTACAAACTTAATGGTACATTATGCAAGGTCTTTATACACCTCTGAAGAAATAGTTTTGTATATTATATTGCATTTCTGTCAATAGATCCTCCTAAAAATGCCGTATTGTTCCATTAAAAAATTGCCCATTCTGATCAGATTAATAATAATAATATGACTATTGAGAGTCATTTGATATTTTACCATATTTTAAGACAGACTGTGGTAGTGTCGACAATGATCAAATTACTAAAGCATGTACTTGGTGAATTTAGGCAGCCAGGCTGTTGAGGATGTGATGAAGATGTGGCCTCCTCCTGCTGCTCCTTCACTGGCTCCTATGATGGCGACAGGTCATTCAGGTTCTGGAATGGAGAGGAGCTCTTCCAACATGAACGTCCATCAACGAACTGGAATACCTCCAGTGCACGTAGATCTAGGACCTCAACACGTACAGGGTCCCACGACAAGTGAAAGCACCTCACGCACAACAGGTCAGCACAGTTTCGGATTAGTAAGAAATGTGTCGGCACATATAGCCCCTTGGTTAGTTTGCTGACATATAGCGGCAGTGTGCTCATGGCGACCCGAGTTCGATTCCTATCTCGAAGGTCCTTTGCTGGTCCTGCTACCCCACCTCCCCTCTTGCTTTAAAGCAACACTATGTCGTTTTTCGACCTTGAAATAATGTCTCTAAAATGATTTCAGTATTTGAACAACTCTTAACCGGACAAATTCTACTGACGCTGCTGCCTGAGCAGCCTCATTTCGTGTTTTGGGTCTGTACACAAAGCCCCGCCCATCCCCTGCCTGTGGAAGAGCGTGAAATGGTTTCCAAACAACGTTTCTGCATTCGCCCGGTTCCATCAGCTTACCAAATAAATTCACGTGTATTGCGCTGCCCACAGGGAAGCTTATACAGCGACATTATTTACAACACTGGTAACAGAATTGCGCCTATCAACCACATGGCGGAACCGTATAGCAAAAGTTCTCTCATGTTGCTTTAAGTTTGTAAAATCTATTTAATTTAATTAAAATCCAGTTAAAAACTGAAAATGTAACCATATAATCAATTTACCATTACCATTTTTATTATTGCAAACCATCGTGACATTGCGATTTTTCATTGAGTCCAAATAAAATGAATCAATATAACACTATGACAATAACAACAACACATACAGTATTTAGGCAATATTTATGTAAATATATTTTTATGCAGAACATTTTACATGAAACATGCTACACAGTGACTGAACTGAGTGGATTGATGATTCAAAAAGCTATAAAAATATTAAAGTATTCATTTAAAGGTCTCTATTGATCAGAGGATCTATTGACAGAAATGCAATATAATATACATAACTATGTGTTTAGTTATATAAAGACCTTACCTAATGAATCGTTATGTTTTTATTACCTTAGAAAATTAAATATTTCTATCTACATACACCGCGGGTCCCCTTGCCTTGAATTCGCCATGTTGTTTCGACAGTAGTCTTAAACGGACAAACTGCTCTACAGAGCGTGTTTTGTAATACATTATCTCCATCGGCAAAGAAGCAAAAACACAACGACATCTTAGTCTTGTGAGAGTCACCGTAGTGCTATAAAAGGATTGCAATTCGTAACCTCACCACTAGATGCCGCGGCAATCTCCACGTTGCTCCCTTAAAATATTACTATTTGAATTTACATGTGATCCAGTCTGTGAAAACCAAGCTAAAGTAATTTTTTTGTGATTTACAATTTTCTACATAAAATCATCCTACATAATGTAAAGAACATTTTGTGTAAATCTAACATTGTGTAAATCAAAGATGGAAATCACAGGGAAATTGATGCTTAAAATCAAACTTTGATGCTCATTATCTATATAATTAGATTTTGAGACTTTTGCTTGGACTTGAGTCACACATTATAAATTTTGTATCATCCAAAAAAAGATCTACTGATCATGTTTTTTATTTTAACCCCATTTACAGATAGGCCTGGTCGCACAGAGATGAAGGAAGAGCCCACTGTGCAGGACATCAAGGTTCATCCTCAACCTGTGAAGTCAAACGCAGATGAACCGGAAGGAACTCCCCACCACCACAAAACCAAACCAACACCTACAGCAGTCGAACAAGACACACCAGAGACACCCACACCACCGTATGTATTTGCTTCATAATGATCACTGCTGTTTGTTTCTAATGTTGTTGATTGCTACTCATATACACTTCATTTTAAAATTCTTGTATTTCCAGAGGCCATAATACAACTCAAGTACCAGAGATGGTCTCAAGCCAGTTCCAGGGAGGTGAAACCCTACAGCGACCACTTGTGTCTCTAGATAATGCGGTGTGGACCAAACCGATGGCTCCAGAGGCCGTCCTAGAGGATTTGGAACTGGACTGCACCCTGCCCCAAACTCTGGTGATCTCCAAAGACTTTGACGATACAGCCTGTATTGGACAGTGGGGAGAGCAGTTGGTTTTCTCCTTCCTCACTCACTGGAAAGAGAACGGAGGTGATTATGGGCCCATTGAAATCACCTGGTTCAATGAAAAAGGAGAGAGCGGCCAGCCTTGTGACTTCAAGCTTACTTTTGCAATTAAAGGGCCAAGAACCAGCACCACTAGGGAGATCTTTGTGGAGGTCAAGACAACAATAAAGAGAGAGAGACACTTTATTCACCTGTCTGCCAATGAGCTGGATTTTGCACTGAAGGAGAAAGAGAGGTATCACATATATAGAGTGTATGGCGCTGGAGATGCACAGAATGTTCGTCTGTGTCGTATTAAAAACCTCGCCCAGCATCTGCATTCTAAGGCATTAGAACTGTTCTTATTTGTGTAGCCTGTATTTCATAGATTACTTTACACTGATTATTATTCCCGCAGAATGTTAAATGTTAAGTGTTTCATAGGTGTTTTTAACTCTTAATATCTTTACTGATATAATATTGCACATTTTTGGCCAGTTTCTCTTCACTTGTTTGGTCAACAGACTAAGTCTGTTCTGTTTTTACTACTAATTGTTATGGGAATTTTACCTTTCCTTTTTGAATTGCTATTTACTAGTTCATTAAATAGATAAAGACTTTTAGAAGCGTCCGAAGAGACTGTCTGGATTCATTCTGTAAAAATCATGACATCATGCATCTGTCTGAGAATATGGAATATGAATCTATTTTCTTTGTAGAGTTGCACGCGTACATTATGTGAATGAAAAGATGAAGCATAAATCTATTTATATTTCACAGCTAAATAATTTTGGCTCTGATTTGTGATTATTTTCTTAGCCACCTCTTAAGTGCCCACTCCTTCAATAATACTGTATATCATTGGAATATTTTCAGTTTCTTGTTTTTATAGACTTCATCAGACACACTTGCCTGGCCCAAAGTAAACCTCTGGTCTGTGTTTGGTTAGCGGTCTGGCTAGTGGACAGTAATATAATATTAATTTTATATTTAATTTATACAAATATTAGTGTATATATTAGTTGTATGAAATTAAATTAAAATTATTAATTCTTTGCGGAGGTCTACCAGAATTAAGTTTTGGCCACATACAGTAATGCTTGTCTATGTTGCTGCCGCTTAAACAGTCTATACGCTTTACACAGTTTTACATTTGTAGTGTACAATTTCCATCTTTTAGATCACTATTATTATTAGAATTTATTTAGAATTTATTGTTTTTTTCCACAAGGCTAGATATAAAAATTATAAAATTTCTATTTCTATTGATTTTATTTCACACAAAAAAGTTTTAACCGATTGATCGTACATAAAAGTCAATGTTTAAAAAAGTATTGTTACCTTACGCCGAATCACAACGTAAAGTTATAATAATGATCTAGAAGTTGAGATGTGGCCGATTTGACAGAAATGTCAGTTTGAAGGTACAATATGTAATTTTCACCACTAGAGGTCGCATATTAAAATCAATAGCAAAGGCATATGGGCAACGTTACACTAGTTAAATGGTAAGTTTCTCCAGATTTAAACATTGTTGGAATCATTATAGGAGAAAACAAATTACATAGCACTACGTTTTTGACATTTTAGTGCAAAAATCGTACATGTTGTGCCTTTAACTGTAACCCACAGAGATAAAAGTTAACAGGTATTGCAGTTTTTCAACAAAAAAACAGTGTTCAAATACGTTTTTAAGAGTTTTTGCCTCTTATTTTTTATTTTTTTTAGGCAGTTTTTTATTTAGGTTCCCAAAAATGACCAAACGGAATAGTTACCAAAGTATTAGTAACCAAATAGTTACTAATAAACAATTCTGTTCTCTGAATACTTCTTTAATGTATCTTTTTTATTTCTCTAACCCTCCACGGAACGATACTTTGCGATATCAATCAGCCTTTGAGTTCACTAACATTATTTACACCATAATAAAATGGTGCAGCTCCAGCGACCTGTGCTGCTATTGGCGGAAGCGTGGGAGCTGTCTGTGCTGTGATTGACTGAAGCTCATAGTGGGCGGGGTGTGTATAAGAGTCGAGACGAATCTGTGCTTCTATTGGCTGACTCTCTAGTGGGCCGAGCTCTCATCAAGCCCTCTAGGAAGCTGTGATTTCACCCTAGCAGCACATTATGACCGCACAATAGAAAGGCGCGGGGCAGTTTAATCTGCCGGTGTGAGTTATGGTGTGGTTGACCGTCTCATTCTCCAACAGCACCGGAAGAGCCGCAAATGCGCATGAGAGAGACGCGAAAATACCATGAGAATAGACTGTCATCTCTGCGGTCCGCTGTATTTCAGTCTGGTGACAGAAGACCTGGCGATTCGGACGGATTTCATGGTGAGTACATTCCTGTGCGCATCATTCGACACGAACGGTATTATCGCAAGATGACAGAAGCTGATGGTTTTTGACGTGGGGCTATATATACATACAATCATACGATTGACAGCTGTTCATTTATATGATGGGGTTATATGGATTAACCAGTCGACCTTAAACAACACTGAAGAAAAATCAAAATGACAATAAAATCAACAATTAAAAGTATTATTGCTGCTTTTACTCGCACGTTCAAGTCGTTTGCTCGTATTTATTTGACATTTGGATGAAACTCCTTTTGTCCTGTTCAAAATGCAAATGTATTCCCCCCTTTACAAAGAGAGTGAGGCTGCAGACTGCAGACTGCAGGCATCTCAGTGATGCTGTTGATCTCAGTGCGGATAGGATGAGTCTGCATGTATCCGCAGGTCACCGAGAACTCAACACCGTTAAATGGATGCTGTCAAGAGAGCCGATGGAAAATGAGCGTGCTGCTGAACGTGCACACTTGCTCGAGGGATAAAAGTGCGCTGTTTAGATGCTGATAGCCTCTAGCGGATGCTGCCCACCGGTGCAATTTACATTAACTGTCCATGTGCAATGCTGAACGAATAAGATTTGTGGCTGGTTTAGATGGTGTGACATGAACAGATTATTTTCAGCTCAATTTGCATTTACTGCACATTTATGAATTTAGCAGATGGTTTAGCCAAAGCAGCTTACAATGCATTCACAGTACGCATTTTAATCAGAATGCGTGTTCTCTGGGAATCAAACCTACAACTTTTGTACTTATAATGCAATACTCAAGCATTTGAGCTACAGGAACACAGCAATTTCATGCAAAAGTCAATCTTAAAATCTAGTTTATTTTCCCCAAAGGGTTTCACCATACTGATCAGTTATCATTATTTAGTGGTTTAAATACCCACGTGAAGTCTCTGTGTTTTTTAAGCATAGTTTTCCATAGTCAGGTCAGTTAGATGTCCTATCCATTACAGTCCATATTCCTCATTAGAATGGGCACGTGACATGAAGTTTAAAATATAGAAACTCAGCCATCCCTTCTTCATTTGTTGGGTATTATTGTTCCTGGTTTGTACATTTTAATTTACATGAATCCTACAAAGTATGTCGTCTCTCAAAAACATGCATCCTTTATTGTCACATCCATTAATTTTTCCCTCTTTTAAAATAGAAAACTCATGCATAGACTGATATTTTTCTGATGTCTGGACTCTATCAACACTGGTTTGGTAAATAAAAACAGATTGTTCAATATATTTGTAATAAATAGATTCTCTGAGAATTTATATTTCAAGTTTTGACTGAAAATGTCACATCCATAACGATGGAATTGCCATAATATTACCACAATTATTTAACCGAGAATATTATTTTTATTCCCATCATAAGGATTTCTATGAAATGGTTAACTGTTTTGAAGAAAGAAGTGTTGGTTTGTAGGTCATGCAAGTGTTTACACACATACTGTAAATGATCACTCTGCACCATCAACCCTGTGCATTTACTAGAAATGAATGGCGCTATAAGGATTTACTGGCTCTATTATCATCAACATGTGTTCTTCCGTCGTATCATTTTGTTGAGTGAACGTGTGAATGTGAATAGCGTTCTTCTTTCACACGGTGGGAGAGTCGCAGTTTTTAATGAATGACTCAGGTGGTGAGCTGCTCCACATGACCTCCTGTTCTTCTGCATCAACAAAGATATACAGTGTTGTCCCAGCAGATGCTTGTGCATCGGATGCAACATCTGTCACAAGCTTCATATGGATGCTCATTTGATTTGACAATAAACAACAAACATAATAAGCATTCAGATTTAAATGTGGAATTACGGTTTTAGAATGTATTCAAAGTACAATACATTTATTTGCAGGACATCTGGTCTCTTCTGAATTAGTAGATTTATGTAATCCATTGAAATATTAAAACAAATTGTCGACTTTGAAGAGATTGACTGACTGAAATTTGAATGCAGGAGAAATATTAAGAAATAATAATTTGACTGTTGGTTTGCCTGTATGCTTATTGTTTTTTTTTTGAGCCAGACATGCAGAAAGAAAGTATTTTTATTCCAGAGAGCATAAGACTGGACAAAATATACGTAGGGTGCCAGATGAGTCATCAGTGCTTTTGGTCGGGAGATGAAGTACATTTTAAATGTGCATATCTGCTAAAGGTCAATGTTTAGACATGCACTGGCATATTACCTTCAAGCAAACAGACATGGACTGAATGCCATGAACATTTAAGAAAAAAATATATTTCACGATTTCAACTGATGGAATCACATGCAGTTTAGGCTGCAAAACGTCTACATTTGCGTAGGTCAAATATCAGATGATTGGTCCCTTTTGTACCACCGTGTGCAACATTTAATACCTTTTGAATTGTCCCGTTTATTCACACTTGAAGAAACCAAGTGTGTTCTGCAGGGAAAATGTGTTGCTAAATAGCTACCGAGACCTCCAGAGCGAGAACGACATGAATATTCTAGTGGTAAACCGGCTTGGCAGAACAGATATTAAAGGTCTGCATTTCACTCCCCTTCCTTTTCATGTCTGTGCTTTCCTGTCTGTATCTCCGACAACTATGGAGCTAGCAGAATGATAAAATAGCTCGCAAAAGAGCCATTACTGCTTCAAGTTTTTAAATGGGTGTGTAATGACGAGAAACAAGGGAAGTTAGTGTCAGAATCCGGTTTCTGTTAAAGCGGTACAGTATTATGCAACCCTTGAACGAACCAAAAAGTAGCGCTGAAAAATGATGGGCATCACACGTGTGCTGATGTATAGCAAACAAACAAAAATTGACCCTCATGTTATTTCAAACCTGTACGACTTTTTCTTCTGCAGAACAGGAAAGAAGATATTTTGAAGAATGTTGGTAACCAAGCAACATTTGACTCCATTGATTTCCATTGTTATGTACACAAATCCACTGCAACATTTCTCAAAATATCTTCTTTGTTCCACCGAAGAAAAAATAGCTTGCATATTTTAAATGAGGGTGAATAAAATATTAACTTTAATTTTAGGGAGACATTCATTTTCCTATTTCATTTGGACAGCAACATCTTATTTAAAGCCCTAGAATGGAACGTTGGATGGTTATGTAACGGTTATGTAACTCGGGCCTGAAGAGCTCTCTATTAAAAAGGACAATTATTAGAGACACAAAATGGACCATACAGGCCATATTTAATATGGTGGGAGTCATTTTACAATATTACATAAGCCTCAGCACCCAAACACTGTGAGGTAGTGAGACCGCCGGTGCACGAAACCATTGAGGGATTAACAGGTTAGATAATGGTAAGTGAAATCTCTCTCCTCAGAGAACATTACTTATCTGCAGGATAATTACATTCCCTGCGGCAAGAACCTGACACAAGGTAATCCACAGCAATGTTCCAGTCGCTGAATGTTCAATCCTCAATTTTGATATTGAAATGCATCTGCTTGACTCGGTGTGTTGTTTTTGATTACAGTAATACCAAACGGTTGTCGGCAGCTGTGTTCGCGCCTGTTCCCCTGCAAGAATGAGCTCCTCTCCCATCATGCCGCGGTTGTCCGTCGACATCTTGGAGGAACTGCAGCTCTTTGCAGCTCAAAACCTGGAGAAAGTGGAGGTCAACAAGTACTGTGAGGTCATACGAGAGCTTGGGAAGGGCACCTATGGGAAGGTGGACCTTGTCATCCACAAGATCAAAGGTACAGCTCCATTTTCATGCACCGTGAACTAACACGAACAATCATATTGATGGTAAATAACATTAATAAAGATATAAATGCTATATTTCCCATTGTTAGCTAATGCAGTTACTAACAAATACAACCTTCTTGTAAAGTGTTACCTGGTGATGTCAGAATTTGAAAAGAACAGATATGTATGTCTAATTTATGTTGTTTAAAGAATGACATTTCTGATTTTTTTTTAACTCATAGGCACCCGGATGGCTCTGAAATTTCTAAAGAAGAAAACCACCAAGCTGAAGAGTTTCCTCAGAGAGTACAGCATCTCTCTTTACCTGTCTCCATGTCCCTTTATAATCAACATGTTTGGCATTGCATTTGAAACAGAGGAGTACTATGTGTTTGCACAGGAGTATGCGCCCTCTGGTGACCTATTTGACATCATTCCTCCACAGGTACATATATTACATCATATAGCACATAGCATATGTCGCTGTCCTTCCGAAACTTTTGTCAAAATTTACTGTACTTTTTAAATGAATAAATATTGTGTTGTTAAAGTTTACAAGCACTTTTTAATACTTTTTATTGGTTCGATATTTGCAAAACCCAGTGATAAACATAAAGGGTGACTAATAATAATGATTTATGGCAAATAAAAATCACGAAATATGGAGATAGAAGGACAGCACCGATATGTAATGGGGCTCTCAAGTTATTATAGGTTTGATTTTAGTTTTATTGATATTTTAAATTAGCTTTTATTTTTAGCTTTTTTGTTTTTATGTTAATTTTAGCAAAGTGCTTTTTTCATATATTTATTTTTTTATGTTGCTATATAAGATTAATATATTTTTATTTTAGTTTTTGTTTATTATTATAATTTTAGTGCTTTAAACTTTTTTCAGTTTATTTTTGAGGCAATATTTAACATTTCAATTTTTACTTTAGTAAAGTATTTCCAATAATTTTTAGGTCAATATTTGATTTGATTTCAGTGAACAGAAATGTTTTAAAATAACATCAGACTTTCACTACATGGTTGGCCAAAAATAATTCACAATTACAATTTTATCACAATATCTATTACAATTGTATTTAAGTAAATGATGAAGTCAGTCAAATTCGTCTTTAACTTTGTTTATTTTGAGCTTTCTCTTTTTTTGGCCAATGAATCACACTCAAAAAATGAGTGAAGGGAGGCAAAGAGAGAGTTTGTAACCATCGGGTGCTAAATAATTATCAATCTAGTATAAACCAGTAATAATGTTTTGTAATATCACGGTTATTGTCAATACTGGTATATAGAGTAGTGACATTTCTGCCCCAATAACATGTTTACTTTTTTATTGTTAGGTGGGGCTTCCCGAACCTGTAGCTAAGCGATGTGTCCATCAAGTGGCCATCGCATTGGACTATCTCCATTCAAAAAAGCTAGTGCACAGAGACATCAAGCCTGAGAACATCTTGATCTTCGATAAGGAATGCCGCAAGGTCAAGCTGTCAGACTTTGGCATGACCAGGCGAGCCGGCTCTCCGGTGAAACGCGTGAGCGGAACGATCCCCTACACGGCCCCCGAGCTCTGCGACACGTCCAAGCACGAGGGCTTCTGCGTGGACTACAGCATGGACGTGTGGGCCTTCGGTGTTCTGCTCTTCTGCATGCTCACCGGAAACTTCCCCTGGGAGAAGGCCATGCCCTCCGACACCTTCTATGAAGAGTTTGTGCGCTGGCAGAGGAGGAGGAGGACAGGCACGGTACCTTCGCAATGGCGCCGCTTCACGGACGAAGCCCTGCGGATGTTCCGAAAGCTTTTGTCCCTGGAGCAGGAAAGGCGCTGCTCCGTCAAAGAGGTGTTTGCTCATTTTGGCCACCGATGGATGCTGGATGGCCAGAGTGGTGGAAGTCACCATCAGGCTGTGCTGAACTCTTCGTCTGAAGAAGAGGAGCTACTCGTGGACCGGATGAAACAGCAGACGCTGTCTCCGGCGGCCAAGAGCAACGGTGTGGAGCCCGCCACGACTGCCGCTCACCACTTCACCTCCGTGTCTACCAACAGCTCGGTGTCTTCCACCAACAGCTACGAGCGTTCGGCTAGAGACAGCCCTCCTAGCAGCCGCATACTGGTCACCAATCCTATAGAGATCTGCGTTTAGCTTAAACCACACAAGTTCATTCACAGCTTCACATATTTACAAAACCAGACACACTCACGTGTGAATAAAACTTTTGCACACCTACTAGAAGGATTTCGCAGATTCTTGTAGTGGCATTCATTCACAGTGAATGAAGATAAGCTTAGTTTAGTCAGTATTTGATTCTTCAGAGTTTATGAGTTGTGAGCAGCCTTTAGCTGTGCATCTTTGTTAACATTCCTGACGGGTATTTATGCACTTCTGCAGAAAAGAACAAATACTGAGCAGGTTGTACTTTGTTACTCATGAATAAACAATGAACCAATAAAAGAGTGGATTGAGATGAAGATTTATAAGCTTGAAAGCAGTTCAAACAGTTCGTGGGAAGATGTATTGGGGCTTCCCTGAAACTTCTCTACAGCAATACATGAAGCAAAAAACGATGAGCGCAAAGGGGGTCTACGTTCTTACGAGGAACATGTTGAAAATCATTTTTGTGACCAAGAAACACAAATCAGGAAGACTTCAAATGTTTGATGTTATGATATCTGAGGTATCATGTGAGTGGGTGTTTGTGCGATAATATTTAGTTTGATTTACTGAAATGTTCAGTACATGCAACAAAACCCGAGGAGGTTGTGACATGTTTCGGTCATGTGATGGGTATTGCATGTAAGCCTACTTCAAGTGATTCTAATTCTGACCTGTAGACTGTTGTTTTGAATTTCCTTCATTTATCAGGATTCTTAGTATTGAGAAATATATTTTTTCAGTTGTAAAGTAGTTGAGGATGTTTGTGCTTATTTATTTTGGTACTTGTCGTGCCAAATTCACTTTGTATTTCTCAGCACTATAATTTGAAAACTTTTTCTTTTTTTCTTGAAATAGTTTTTCGATAGCAACACTGAAAAAGCTGAAGTTTGGTTTCTTTATCGTTTTGACGTTTTACTTTGTTGAGAAATTTCTGTTGCAAAAACAGTGATCTGGTGTAATGGTAAACATATCTCTTTGAAGACATTTTGCCTACCAATTTCAGTTCTTTTTCTTCCCCCTTTAAAGTCTTTGTTTTTTTATACATTGGTTTAAAAACACAAACTCTAAAGACTGAAGATGTGCACAATCACATTCTAATGTTTGCATGATGACGAAAACAAATTTATTGAAGAAAAAACATTTAAGATACGTGAAAACTGTTGTAATGTGAAATTCTTGCCGTCACAATTTCTTGCATAATGTGTCAGAGTGAAATTGTAGTAGATGACTTAGGGCTAAACATCGAGCCAAATGAATAATTGTTAGTTTTGTTGTGTCGTGTTTGTGTGCTGTTGTTGTGTTTATTTCACTGAACTACCTGGAAAAGCCGGTACTGTACGCAATATTCAGGAGAGGTTTAAAGTACTGTAGAGGGCAGACTTGAGCCTTGCTGAGAAATTCAGTTTGCCGTTTAATTTAATGCCTTGAAGACAAACAAACTGGTTTTTATTAGAATTGATGTATTTGTGTTTTATTTTTGTGTACATGTTTGCATGACCTTTCTACACTCAAAAAAAATGAGATCACTTTGCTTCAAATCTGGGCCATTGGTCTACAAGAGATCAGCATAAAATCCTGTTTTTACATGCAGGAAACATTTTGCAACTCTGCTGGCATTAGTACATTTATGCTTCCTGACCATAAGATTAGATATGAAATGCATACAGCAGTATTTACATTCTAATCTTCAGTAACATGAAAGCTGAACAAGGAGGATTTGACGATCAATTGAACTTTGTTCTGCTGGTTGTGCTCAAGCTTTTGGTTTGTGGTGGTATTTTTGATTGGTCTTGAAACAAACTCTGAAACTCATCCAACTCCTGTCTTTGCAATACAACTGTCTTCCTGTAAATTCAGATTTATTCAGAAATAAATCTTGACCAAAAGTGTGCATGTTTTTAAGGGCTGAATGACTGGTTTTGGTAATATTTCTTTCCTGTGGATTGCATTTTACAAGTGTACAATCTTATGTTGTGTAAACATAATTTAAAAGCTCATTATTTAATGCAACATTATAAAGGAATACTCCATTGACAAATCTAAATGAACCGCTACCCCAATCTTATAATAAATAAAGATGGTGAGATGATTTAATATGCCATTAAGAACACTTTCTACAACATTTTCACATATTCACAGCCAAAATTTAGGAGAGACTATGCTACTTGTCACACTCTATAACCCAGTAAATATTTCCATTTTTCATCATTATTTAAGTCAATGGTCTCTAACCTTTTTGAAAATGTGGGCTATACCTGGAGGGATCAAATCTAGAGGGCTACTTGTTAGATGCACTAAAAATATAAAGTGTGATATCTATTTTTTAAGCTTCTAATTCTTATCTTATGTAAATGGAATAATTAATTTCTCACAAGCATTTTAAATTATTTTTAGTAAACCATCAATTAAGAAAAATCATGAAAAAGTTTATATATTATATAAGTATATTTAACATTTTAATTTGGTAAAACACATTACACTTATCATTTTTTAAATTATTTACATTACATGGTTTATTGTTATATGAAAAAGTAAACCTAACTAATTTTCTTAGTATTATGAGTAAAATCGGCTTGGTGGGCTTCACACATTGGAGACCACCATGTAGGTGATATTTTGCAGTCATGTACCCTAAACTCCGCAAAAACAACTACTGAACATTTCCACAGTTAGGAAAAACAAGCGTGGGGTGCTGCCATTTCTTATAACATGTTCCTGAGTTCATTGTCTTATTTACTAAACAACTTATACCAAAATACATTATTGGAGAATTAATGTAAAAATTAAAGAGGTTTAATTAAAGTTTAATTTGAATTACGTTTAATCAAAGAGGGTTTTAAAGCAAACTGCACTGCACTACCACTACCACTGCATGAGAAAATACATTTGTGTAATTGGTAGAATCACCACCCTTGTGACATACTGTATTGCCTGTGTGACAACTAACCCCAGTCTGCCTCATTTAGCAGGAGAACAACACTGTATTAGCAAACAATGAGAGTTTGACAGTTTGCTAGGCAAAATAAAACAAGCCAATTTATTACACGGACCAACTGGGCTAAGTCAGTTATGGATAAATAATTTTTGGGGTAAGAATGTCTACAACAATGCAAAACAACCCTTCTTAGCCCTGAGATTACATAACATTTGAAAGGAAAAACACTCAAAAAAAACTTTTTGGTACATTTGTTTTGATAGTAAGATGAGAGTCCATTCACAAAAAAGAAATGACATTTGCACAAAATTTGAACAGATACAATCGGGAACTAAGTATGGCACACAGATACACAAACAGAGATGATATACAATATACATTGTGTGATTTGACCATCCCACACATCATCAGCTGCCAATGTACATCAGGTTGTAAATGGCAGAGATTTCACGTCAGTCCTGAACTGAGCACAATTGACATTTGAATAGCCTGTGGACACAAACAATGACTGTTTGATGCATCACAACATTCACACAATGCATCTTGGAATTTCATTTAATTCAATGAAACGCATCCTGTATTCAAGAAAATTATAAGAAAACTGATTTGTCTTAGCAAAGCAGCAACAAAAGAGACAAAACACACAGAAACACAATCTTTGGAAAACAGAATTATGCTTTAACAAAATCCCCATTAATACATCTTGAACACAGAAATGTTGAAAGATATGCTTTTGTTCAAGGATGCTTCAAAATCAAAAGATTTACTTAACTCAACGACCCAGTTCTCTTTGTTTTATAGTAGATACTACCATAGAATGAGCAGGAGATTACTGCTCATACAAAAGTGCTAAATGTTAATATTTTTAATCAAATGAAAACTTCCTTGTTTAAAATTGATGACGACTTACCTACAGATGGAAGGTACAGAAAAAGCCCATTTATTGCAGATGGCTTTTATTACCTAATCCGGGTGTATTAAGATCAAGAAACTGCATTAAGTGCATAGAACCAACAACAAAATCACCACCACTGTGTGGTTAAAAAGTTAGTAACCCAAATCAAAATTCAGTTTAACTATAACACAATATTTAGTATGAAACTAGATGCTTGCATTTTTTTTATTATACATTTGATGAAAATGAACATAACTACATCATGTTAACACTTGTACAAAATGTATCTTGGACTTCAGTCTTGGTGTGTTAATGTGGTTATATTGTAGGGATGTCTAACAGAAACTGGTAGAGACAAGTATTTTAGGGGCATGTGAATTAAATTAAGTCAAAACTCATTTTCTAAAAGGAAAAATGTCTACCTCTTGTGCCCTTACAAAGTGCTTTCATGTACCTAAATATACACGGGTTCTATAACTTTCTTGGAAGAAAAACATGTCATTTCTTGTCCTTCACTTCAGCTTCTTCAATCAATCTGCTGTGTCCTATTATGACATCAGGGACTTTAGATATATTAAAATCCAGTTCATTTTCTTCATAAATTAACAATGAACAATATGGTCTCGTAACTATAATTTGCAACAAAATAATAAGAATGATTTTGCCCCAAATTTAAATAAGATACATACATTAAAAAAAACAAAAACAAATAAAACTAGGACACTGACCTTGTGCTGTAGGTTTAGAGGATTTGCATTTTGCTTTAGCCCCTAAATGTGCAATTCACCCCAAACATCACAATCTCGCAATACAATATCAATAGTGCCAGTCTTACAAAGTGCCATTTGTGTGACAGTGACAGATGTGATAAACAGTGCAATAGAAAAACCATTAAGGTATATGGGTGTTGGCATTCTGAAGAGGCTTTTCTTGCAACAGAGAGATTCTGAAGGTCTCATGAAGACTGGCATACTCACAGGAAGACGCCAATAGAGCTGAAGAGGTCAACATCACTCTATAATGACACAGAAATTGAATTTAGACTTTTATGAAATATTAGTATACATGCATTCAGTCAGTTTCATATGTTTTGTGAAAGTGAGCACAGACCTTGCATAGCATCCTCTTTCTCATTTGATGAATTTATTCTAATGAAAACAAACAGAAAATTAGACATTTTAAAAGACTCAAAACTGAGTCGCTAATTATGAATATTAATGTATGTAAAGAAAATGTCAAACTGTTAAATCGCAGCAACTTTTGAAAAATGTACTCTTGGCATTTTATCAAGCCAGGGATGCTTTTCTAGGCTCTTATTAACTGCCTTCTGTCATTATTCAGTTCAAGTCATGCATTTCAAGATTTGCTTTCGCACGAGTGAGGTTAGGGTTTAGCGGAGGGGCTTCAGTATTGTGTTTTTCTATAATAATTGTGTTTTTGTACAATTCACATTTTACAAGTTCATATGAATTACAGTATATGCCTTGTAAAATAGTTACAAATTCCTGCATATCAGGTTGAACATCTCCAAAACAAGGACTTTGAAAATCTGGACTGTAATTTAAACTTGGAAAAAACAAAGATTTAGGGTTTGGAAACCAAATAATTATGTAAAATTCAATGTTTTTAGTCACTAATCAAATGTAAGCAAATTTGTGACAATGACCATATTAACTAGTTTGTTCAGAAGGGCGGGGGCTTTTTCTCTCTATTCACACATACAAGACAGTCTTTGAAACATCATTAAATTATACAGATAACATCAATTTTAATTTTTTCATTCTGACCACTGCAGCAAAAAGTACAAACCAAATACAAACCCGATTCCAAAAAAGTTGGGACACTGTACAAATTGTGAATAAAAACAGAATGCAATGATGTGGAAGTTTCAAATTTCAATATTTTATTCAGAATACAACATAGATGACATATCAAATGTTTAAACTGAGAGAATGTATCATTTTAAGGGAAAAATAAGTTGATTTTAAATTTCATGGCATCAACACATCTCAAAAAAGTTGGGACAAGGCCAAGTTTACCACTGTGTGGCATCCCCTCTTCTTTTTATAACAGTCTGCAAACGTCTGGGGACTGAGGAGACAAGTTGCTCAAGTTTAGGAATAGGAATGTTGTCCCATTCTTGTCTAATACAGGCTTCTAATTGCTCGACTGTCTTAGGTCTTCTTTGTCGCATCTTCCTCTTTATGATGCGCCAAATGTTTTCTATGGGTGAAAGATCTGGACTGCAGGCTGGCCATTTCAGTACCCGGATCCTTCTTCTACGCAGCCATGATGTTGTAATTGATGCAGTATGTGGTCTGGCATTGTCATGTTGGAAAATGCAAGGTCTTCCCTGAAAGAGACGACGTCTGGATGGGAGCATATGTTGTTCTAGAACTTGGATATACCTTTCAGCATTGATGGTGCCTTTCCAGATGTGTAAGCTGCCCATGCCACACGCACTCATGCAACCCCATACCATCAGAGATGCAGGCTTCTGAACTGAGCGCTGATAACAAATTGGGTTGTCCTTGTCCTCTTTAGTCCGGATGACATGGCGTCCCAGTTTTCCAAAAAGAACTTCAAATTTTGATTCGTCTGACCAAAGAACAGTTTTCCACTTTGCCACAGTCCATTTTAAATGAGCCTTGGCCCAGAGAAAACGCCTGCGCTTCTGGATCATGTTTAGATATGGCTTCTTTTTTGACCTATAGAGTTTTAGCCGGCAACGGCGAATGGCACGGTGGATTGTGTTCACCGACAATGTTTTCTGGAAGTATTCCTGAGCCCATGTTGTGATTTCCATTACAGTAGCATTCCTGTATGTGATGCAGTGCCGTCTAAGGGCCCGAAGATCACGGGCATCCAGTATGGTTTTCCGTCCTTGACCCTTACGCACAGAGATTGTTCCAGATTCTCTGAATCTTTGGATGATATTATGCACTGTAGATGATGATAACTTCAAACTATTTGCAATTTTTCTCTGAGAAACTCCTTTCTAATATTGCTCCACTATTTTTCGCCGCAGCATTGGGGGAATTGGTGATCATCTGCACATCTTGACTTCTGAGAGACACTGCCACTCTGAGAGGCTCTTTTTATACCCAATCATGTTACCAATTGACCTAATAAGTTGCAAATTGGTCCTCCAGCTGTTCCTTATATGTACATTTAACTTTTCCGGCCTCTTATTGCTACCTGTCCCAACTTTTTTGGAATGTGTAGCTCTCATGAAATCCAAAATGAGCCAATATTTGGCATGATATTTCAAAATGTCTCACTTTCAACATTTGATATGTTATCTATATTCTATTGTGAATAAAATATAAGTTTATGAGATTCGTAAATTATTGCATTCCTTTTTTATTCACAATTTGTACAGTGTCCCAACTTTTTTGGAATCGGGTTTGTATTAAACACTTGTGCAATGTCAATAATTAAAATTTCATCAAATCAAATTATTTAAGGTTCACCCAAAAATCTAAATTTTGTCATTTTTTACTCATCCACATGACGTTCAACATGTTTTAAGACCTCCCAGCATCTTCGTAATGGGGACCATTTATTTCGGGATGGACCATTTTAACAATGTTTATAGTATTTTTCTGGACCTTGACAGAACTATTACCATTATGTCTATGAGGAGGCCTGGAAACCTAAAACGTGTAGAACGTCATGTAGGCGAGTAAAAAATGACAAAATTATCCATCTCTTTAAGGTATACAGGGTTCCCACACTTTCATCAACACCAAATTCAAGGACTTTCAATGACTTTTTCAAGCACATTTTGGTCAAATTTAAAACAGTTTTTGTGCCGTCGCCGGGCACTTTGGGAAAAGGATACCATTTTTATGATTTCTCTCTTCACAAAGGGCCATTTCAGAAGTGTGTTAGCAAAGGGTACATGCAGTCACAGACATAAATAGACACCGCATTGAAGGCTTTGGCCTGTTGCTGTTATGGGTTCAACAATGCTGCCATATTGGAGAGGACAAGACATAAACAAAAGGGAGCTTCTTTGAATAAAAAGCACAATAACGTTTACATTTCACATCGTTTTTTTAATGATTTACAGTCTACGTGGAGTATAAAAATGTCTTGTCTCGAGTTACTTATAATAGATAGTCAGACTTAGAAAATTTTTCGTTGTTTTGAGAAATTTAGAAAATTCACACTGGTCAATTAGTGATTTGGCTTATTTTTCATAGTAACTGTGGAGACATTCCAATGCAAGTATGGGATACTGTACAGTACAGGCGCCCGCTTATGATAGAATAAAGGACTGAAGGGGAGACAAGTATCACACAGAAGGGGTTTCTCTTGCGATGACAACCGACTGGCTGTACATTATCCTGGTTTTAACATGGGTACTTGCCTCAAGAGCAAATTATATCATGTATTATGTATTGATTTAAAATATTTTATTAAACCATTTCTAACAAATGCAAACCTACTGCAAGGGAAAACATTTTTACTTTTGGTTTTTAGGCAAGAAAAAAGTTTAAAAAAAGACAAACATTCAATTTGGTTTAATCATTTGTAAATATAATCTCATATATGTTATTATTATTGTACTTGTCAGAATGACAAGTACCTGGTAGTGTTATTAAAAGAACCGGTACTTCGGGTCCAAGTCGGTACCTAAAAATAAAAAAGTTGTCGGTACCTAATTTTCATAAGACCCGGTACCACCGCCGTCCCGGGTCAACCGGGTACTGATGCTCTGTCTGACAGGTTGTCAGTCGGAAACTTTTCATAGACGCAATAAGACGTGATGAGCGGATAAGCGCGGCTCCGATCCACAAGAGATGCGCACAGAAATACTTCAGATTAAAGTCATATCACGAAGAAAACAAACAGAGTTTTGTGGTGAAAGGAGGAAACATCCGGATTTAAGTTAACAATTCAAGCAGTAAGTTTCAAATTCTGTTCGCGTTTGCATTATGAATGTTGTAGCATATGTTAAGTTAAAGGTTAAATTAAAGTAAACGTCCCTGTTTGCGTGTTAATTTGTTAGCGCCAATACTAATCCAGTGAAGTGTCCTTATTAACCATTTAATGCTTTTATAACTGTAATGGGGTAAAAAAAATGGGAGGACAGGATGGGGTTTACAGTACCTATTTTATTTAGGCCTATCTGAAATCTATGTGCTAGAAAACTATCATACTAACTGTATGACTAGCAATGTGTATGTCTTGGATAGATAACTCTATTAGGTTTAAAAAGCCACAATTAAACTAAATAAAAATATATCTGTTGCATTTATTATTTTAATATACAGTTACCTTAATGTAAGTAATCTTGTGTAAATGCAGTATAAAAACTGAGGTTTGTTTTAATATTGCATATGCATGTTTGTTCAGTCAGTTGACTTACTGAAGTTTATTCTGTTTGTCTTCTACAGCAGCTGACTGAGGGGATGTTCATCAGCATGAAAGACCCCAGTGAGCACACAACAGTTTCAGCAACAATTAACTTGTATACTTCATGTATACAAAATGGCATTGCTTTCTATACATTTATATTAACAATGAGCTTTATTAATATAATTGTGTTTCAATTAGCATGTACTGGTGTTTTGCTTCCGAAATTGGTACAGAGAACCGTGGAATTTTACTGGTGACAACACTAGTACCTGAATGATTGTGCATTATTAGTTTTGATAATAAACAGATGAGAATGCCCTCAAGGAGCTTAATTCAAAGGGTTCTGCCCTTCAAAGGTAGTACAACATAGGTGAGTTCACTTCTGTTTGGAATTCGCCTTTCATTTGAATATTTTTATTTTCAATTTATTTATTTAGCATTCAATGTGACAAGTAATCAATGGTGACCTGAGGGCGCCATGTACGCTCAATGTCATCTGTCAATCTGTGTAAATAGTGCTCTGGAAAGTTTCAAGACATTAATAAAATAAATTGTAAATAAAAATATATGATATTACTGTATGATGATTATTATTACTGTTATATTCAAATTTAGGTACAAAGCAGTTTCTAAAAGATACAGATCTCTGAAGCGTGCAGGAATACAGCAGCATTCAAACATTTAGTTCCATCACTGCTGATATGGTGAACTTGATAAAAAAAGACTGAGCGACTTCAGACACAGCAAGCTCAAATATCCAAACCTCTGCCCAAACACACAGCAAAAGTTCATTACTCCAACAGATAACACTGCTGGGAGCATGTTTTTGTTTTCGCTAAACCAATGCTATCTAGCTAGCATTTCAGTGTTTCTTAACATCCTAAAAACGATTCAAACTCTTAAGGCACATTCACTGACAAGAATAATGATAACTAATGAAATTATTCTTGAAATGAACGTAGCTGAAAAGAAACTTATTTAGCAGTGGTTTAATACAACATATGTTTGACTGTATACGATGATCTTAACCGTTTTGCTTGATGTATAACCTGCTGGTGTACTCTACATCTTAACTTTGATAAACCATATTTTTATTATAGCTCAAGCATCGTTGAATTTGCACTTCTCTGGCATTGAGCGAGTTAAATAACTCCACGCCTCTGACTGATTTATGCAGTACTGCACATGATCACGATCCATCCGATCAAAGCCTCTTTTTTTAAGTTCTTCCCGCTTTCCCCCAGATCAACAACGTTGTTTTGTTCTGGCTTCGGCAACACTAACCAATATTTTTAACAGCGCGATGCAACTAACAAAATCTAGTTTGTTTAATTTAAGCACTTTCAAGTACCTATGTCTGTTTTCAAATACTTTCCAGTCCTTGAATTCATATGTCAGAAATTCAAATACTTTCAAGCACTTTCAAGAAGGGTGGAAACCCTGGGTATAATATATATATATATACACAGTCGTGCTCAAAAGTTTACACACCCCTTGCAGAATCTGGAGAAACTTTTGGAAAAATAAGAGGATTTTTGAAAATGAAGGTTTGTTTTTAATTTAGTCCTGCCCTGAGCAAGTTATTTCACTAAAGAAATGTTAACATATAGTTCACACTAAAGAATAATAACAGAATTTCTAAAAATAGCCAGGGCAAAAGTTTACACGCCCCTGATTCTTAATACTGTATGATGTTACATAAACAATCAATGACAGTTTTTATGTTTAGTCATAGTTGTTTAAGGGTTTCTTGTGTGTCATGAGTCATTAGACTGTCCACTGATCTTCAAAACAATCACCCAGGTCCTCCACAATCTTTGCTTTTTCAGCATTTCTGGATATTTTACTCATGTCCAGCAGTAACTGTATGATGTAAAGATTGCTCTTTTTACATTGAGGACAATCAAGAGACTCATACACAACTATTACAATAGATAGAAACATCCAGTGCTGCCCACAAAGTCAACACGATTCTGACAATGAACATCAAAATGATACTTATTTCACTGACTGAAATGCAAATCAATTTATAACTTTTATATAACATTTTTCCCCTGATTTTTTAAAAATATTCTGTCTCTATCAGTTAAAATAAACTCACCATAAAAATTAT
Source organism: Triplophysa rosa (assembly GCF_024868665.1). NCBI lineage: Eukaryota > Metazoa > Chordata > Actinopteri > Cypriniformes > Nemacheilidae > Triplophysa > Triplophysa rosa. The sequence goes on along the minus strand of NC_079907.1, from coordinate 16,570,090 downwards.
AGACCCTTCATTTCTTTGTAAGCAGGCAAACTTACAAAATCAGCAGGGGATCAAATAATTATTTCCCTCACTGTATAAATATACAGAACCCCTAATAATATATATATATTAGGGATGTAACGGTATCAACATTTCACGATACGGTAGTACCTCGATATGAAGAGTACGGTACGATATTTATTGAATTTTGTGCAGGAAAAAAACTAAACAAATGAAGACTTGGAAAAATGTGGCATAAGTGTAGGGCTGCAACAACTAATCGATAAAATCGATAATAATCGATAATGAAATTCGTTGTCAACGAATTTCATTATCGATTAGTTGGTCTGTGACGTCACTTGCGAGCTGCGCAGTTACAAATCAAGCGCGTCTTCTTCCCTTTTAAAATTACCGTTTTAGATGTGTCTCTCCGTGCAGCATGAGCTGCGCAGTTTTAAATGTCAGACGTGGTTCTCCGTGGATGCGTCTCTTCGTGCAGCGCGAGATGCGCAATTTTAAAGTCACACATGTCTCTCCGTGCAGCGCGAGGTGCGCAGTTTTAAAGTCACATGTGTCTCTCCGTGCTGCACGAGGTACGCAGTTTGAAAGTCAGACGTGTCTCTCCGTGGATGCGTCTCCGTGCGGCACAAGTTGCGCAGTTTTAAAGTCAGACGTGTCTCTCGGTGCATGCATCTCTCCGTGCAGCGCGAGGTGCGCAGTTTGAAAGTCACACGTGTCTCTCCGTGCAGCGCGAGGTACGCAGTTTTAAAGTCAGACGTGTCTCTCCGTGGATGCGTCTCCGTGCGGCACAAGTTGCGCAGTTTTAAAGTCAGACGTGTCTCTCGGTGCATGCATCTCTCCGTGCAGCGCGAGGTGCGCAGTTTTAAAGTCCGACGTGTTCTGCATGCATCTCTTCAAGCTGCGCAGTTTTAAAGTTTAAAGGGGAGAGGTGTTTTAAATGACAAAATTAAAGATTATATTAGTAAAACCCAATTTGTGGCGTTTGCACTTTGCAAAGTACATATTAGGCTAAATACCCTGATTTGGTGGTTTATTTAGTTCAGAGGTGGGTAACGAAGTACATTTACTTGAGTACTGTACTTAAGTACACTTTTTGAGTATTTGTTCTGAAGTATTACTTTTTCTGTTTACTTTTTACTGTACTTCACTACATTTGAATGACAAATATTTCACTTTTGGGCACAAAAAATGATTTCCTTGGCCGACCCTCCCCTCGCTCCCACGTTTGGGAGAGACTATTGTCAGTTGCTTCTAATATGACACACATGAATCAACTCACCAGGTGTGTTAATTATGGAGACATTCACAAAATTTTGGGAGAAGGCTAATGAGTTCAGTTGTGTATACTTTTTCCATATCTGATTTACTTATTATAAGCAAAAGATGTAATCACATTTTATCCGATTAATCGAAAAAATAATCGTCCAACTAATCGATTATCAAAATAATCATTAGTTGCAGCCCTACATAAGTGTTTATTAAACAATGACTGAACAAAGATCACATTTATTATTTTTAGATTAAATAATTTTAAAGTGCAAAGAACAGTAAAGTCAGTAAGAAACAGGAACTAACATAATAACATAAAAATTAATAACATAACATTTTTGAGAACATGAAACATGAAAAAATTAACATGAAAAAAGGTTAAGTTGTTTGTCAACTTTTAACAACTCACAACCAGTCAGGTACTAACCTCATTCACTGCTTCACTCAAACACTCACCTCATTCACTGCTTCACTCACCGCTATTTTTTTTGCTCCTCGTATCTTCATGAAACTTTTCGGGGTGAAGATGTAACAAATGGCTCTTCATATTAGTCGTATTCCCCGAACTGTACTTCACCGCAGTCTGGCAGTGTCTGCATATTGGTTTTTGTCTGTCCGTCACCTTTTCTCCTTTCTCGTTTCTTGTCACGATAAAACCGAAATGCTTCCACACATCCGATTTATAATATGCTTTAGCTTCAACAATTTGTAAATCCGTTTCTATGCCACTAACGGCATCCGCTATTTTCGCTCAACTTGAACTGTAGCGGGCGGCAGCAGAGCGCAGAGGATGATGGGCACGCATGGGTTGATGGGAATTGTAGTTCCCGCTTCCCTCAACTCGCTCCATTCGGCTGAAAAAACTACACTTTGCCTGGAAGATCTATCGTCTTGCGACCACGATAATATAGAAAAAAAAGTATCTCGATACTTTGATATTTACAATACCGTTACATCCCTAATATATATATATATATATATATATATATATATCAATAATTCCAAACAAACATTCCACATACCTTGTGCTTTCTGCATTTCATTGAGAAATTTTCTTCATTTAATACACAACCTTAAAATAAAGAAAAAAAAAGATGTTAGTTTCACCTGATAGCAACACATAGTGATAAGTGAGGGCGATATTAGCAGCCCTAAATAGACATCATCTATTGTTTCTCCCCTAATTGTAGCTAGAATTGTTCAATATGAGCTCAAACAACTATATATGTGTATATAACAACAACATTATGTTTATTGCTGTATACATAAATTAACTAAATGTATCAACTTGATACCTTTTCTGATTTTGATAACTGCTATAATAACACCAATACAAATTCCACTGTTCGAGAATGTTTCCTCTATGGGACGTTTCAGCTGGAGAGTTGCATAAAGCTTATTTTATTACTCTCACACTCGGGCAAGTTTATTTCCGCAATCCGGCTTGCACTTTGTTGTTCATATGCATGTCTGACCACAAGTTTAAACATGTTTATTAAATGTTGACTGACACAGAAGCAGCTGTCAACAAGATGCCTGCTAAGGGATCAGAATTGTTGCAATATTCTGAATAAATAAACTATGATCCGCAAATATAGAGAATTTCACAAATATTTTTAAATCCACATATGGAGTCTTATACTACTCAGTAATGATTGCTTGTGTTTATATGCATTGTCCATATGTTAGTAACAAACGACTGAAACGTTTATGACTTGATAACAGCGTGCACGGACTGGGGTGGACAATCCCGGTGACTGGGGACTGATTTGGTCTGCTGCAAGCCAGCCGTTTTATTGTCTTTATGTATCAAAGTGATAAATTCCAATTTTGGCATTCGATAAAATATAATCTGTTTCCCCGATACTGCATGGGTAAGCAGCTAGTTCGCGCCGCACACTCAGCGCGTTTGAATATGTAATTAGTAACTAGTAATTAATTACTTTTTCAGAGTAACTTACCCAACACTGGCCACAACAAAGGATGTCGATCCTTTGACTATGATCTTGTGCACACAATATATTCTCAAATTAACACAGCAACCCCAAAAGTAAACGATGTAGGCCTAGTAAAATTTGTGTTTTCGAACCTTACCATAGTAAATATTGGTATACAACTGCAGATAATCAATTTACTGTAGTAATAATAAGGGCTGTGGCAGTGCTCTCAGTATAGCGTGTTATACGATATACGTCTCCATTTTTCCTGGTGCTAAATAAATCAATATTGTTATAATAATTATGTATATATTGCTGTCTTTTAAATGACACATAGGACAGCTTTAAAATACAGTTTATTTCATTTATTTATTGGCAAATAAAAAACAACGGGGGCAATAAGAACGCAACGGAGGCAACACAACCTTTCTCTTCGATGAAAAAAGTATGAAGCAAAATATAAAATTGCCAAATAAAAATGAATTTAAGCTAATTGTACAAATTAATGTGTTCTCCATACAAATGCACAAAAGGCACTGGATATTACATGGCATTTCAGTAAAGCCGTTTTCATACAGAGATCCTGGAAAATATGCGGAAGATGTGTCCCGTAGGGCTGTCGCGGTTGGGAAATTTCCCTTGCGGTAATTATGGCTGGGTCAATAGCGCGGTTGGTGGTTGTACCGCCCCACCTACCTTTTTTTTTGCAAATTACCTGACATATAATTTTGGTGCATTTAAAGATTTATTGAGTAGTTGTTATTATGTAGTATATATTTTTTTGTTTTTAAATGACAGAGAGACTGGCCTTAAAATGTTTTGTTTATTGTTAAATGCAGAACACAATGGACCATGCCTTGAATCTGAAAAACTAAATTAGCCTATCACATAAAAAATCTGTTTAAGTCAAAATACAGCAAAAAAATATAAAATGGAAATAAATAGGCTATTATGTCACGTCAGAATTAACTTTTTAAATGACAGAGAAAGGGGTTATAAAATGTTTTTTGTCCAATGCAAAATGCCGAACACAGCAATAAGAACATGCCTTCAATCTGAAAAACGAAAGAACTCAAGTATCACATGAGTGATGATGAACAGTGTAAATGAAAATACAGTACAGGAAAAATAAATAAAATAATAAATAAAAAAGCTCACTTGAGCGTTAAGGAATGTGATTTAAACCTGGCTTATCATGTCCTTGTTTCGTGCTAGAAAAACTAACATATTAAACCTTATGTGGTGTCAGGGACGAACGTATAGGCGTAACAATGTTTCCGGCGGCACTGAAAACTCTTTCTGATGGTGTGCTGGTCGCACAAATACACATGTACTTGCGAGCGACTTTGGAAAGCATCGGAAATCTGCCCTGGTTTTCGCGCCACCAGGAGAGTGGATTTGCGTTAGAGTCTATTGGATCTTCTTGTAAATAGCACGTAAGCTCGTTATCTGTGCGAACTCTTCTAGGTACGGACGCTGACGCGGAGGTTGTCCGTGAATTCAGCAGGTCTCCAAGAGTCTTTTTCTTTGCTGCAGGTGGCACCTCAGCTTGCCCTTCGTCTGTAGCCACTGATTCACTGGCACCGCCTCTTCCTTCCTCCGACATTCCCAGCATCTCTTCGATGATTGCGGATTTTGCACCAGTGTCAAAAATATGATCCCCCCTATATCTAGGGTCTAAAAAACAGGCCTTTGCCAAAAGTTTTTGCAAGGCAGCTAGTTCGTATTTCTCCAGGAGAACACTGCACATTTTTTGCTTTATGTCCGATGTCAGTGTGGTATCCTCGTTTGATAGTTTAATGATGTCCTCTGTAAGGAGTTTCAGCACGGGTTTGACTGATGACACGGTCACATAGCTCTCGCCAGACAGCAGATCCGTAAACTCAGCGGCGGGTTTCAGTGCTGCATTCACGGATTCGAGCACAGCAATATCTTGCCAGCTTGGATTTAGATGGTGGTGTCGCCGGTCATCCAAAACTCTTCTGATAGCAGGGACTTGCTCCAAAATTCTTTCCACCATTTTCTGTTTGGAGCCCCATCTCGTAGCGCAATCCTAAACAGAGTATTGGCCGTTAAATCGCTGAACAAAAAAATATTTTAAATCGCTGAACTCCCAAAATTGACTTTAGGCTACATTTTCAATTATTATTCGTTTCAGTATATTTTTACGTAACAAAAATAAATTTAAATCATTCCGTACATTGAGCTGAAATTAGCCTAAATGTTAGCTTAACTTTTAATCATTTTAAATCATTTTCCTTTGATTATATTATATTTAACGAAAAATGCATTTAATCGAGCAGAAGGCATGAGTTGATTAATCGAAGTTTACATTTTTATTGATCCATATTATTTAATTGCTATATTCCTATTTATTGCTTCTACGCTGTAAAGAACAAGGTTATGACACATACTATGTCCAGCTCGGTTTTAGTCATTTTAATATAATTTAAATTATATTTAAGTTTACTGTACTTAGACATTTTAGTGCATTATTAATTTAACAGTGTAATAGCTTATACAGAATAGTTTACATTTCATAACTCACCAGTATGAGGCTATGCTGAGGGATTTGAAGTTCTGCTTGTGCTAACGCCAGATCTCTTCTCTTTAACCAGCTATGAGAGAATGTATTCACCAAGGTGTGACATAGGCCCATTGCTCGGGCTGTGCGATCCCTAACGCTGGCCATTGCGTTTGTGACAGCCAAATGTAAATTGTGACCAAAGCAGTTCAGCCACGACCAGTTCAGCTTTTTCACTGCTGCTACGATGTTTGCCCCGTTGTCTGTGGTGATACAGGTCAGCTTTTTTTCATCCAAGGACCACTCTTCAAATGCGTGCCGTAGAGCTTCCGAAATGTTCTCCGACGTGTGGTTCTCGGGCATACAGTAAACACGGTTTCGAGGCAATGTGATTTTAGAATCCAGTCAGTGCTCCGATAATGAACAGTTAGACTCATATACAGTATGGTGTCATATTGACACTTGACCACATGTCTGTTGTGGCAGAGTAGAAGTCGACATTCATAAGTTCGCTTTTTATCAACTGCTTTACCATGCTATACATTTTTGGCACAGCAGTTTCTGAAAAGTAGGTTTTACCTGGCAACTCGTACTGCTTGTCAAATTTTTGAAGCATTGACTTAAACGCAGGTTTCTCGACCGTGCGGAACGGAACCATTTCCTCAACGAGATACTGTGTTACAGCGGATGTAAGGCATTTATGCCTGTTACTTTCACGACTGTATTTGACAGATTTCGCAAAGGATTCAGCTACTCTTAACTGTCGGCTGGTACCGGCCTTGGCTGTCTTTTTTGAGGTTGCTCCGCGACTTGACGCTTGCGAGGGCAGCTGCGCTTCGATGGCTGGATGGCAGTTAGCGAGATGATACCTCAAATTCGACGTATTGCCACGTGTTACATGCACCTTTCTTATGCAAATTTTGCATATTGGCTCATCTAAATTAGCTGGCTCTCCCTTTTCATTCGGTTCAAAGCCGAAGTATTCCCAAACTGGCGATGTTACATTAGGTTTTGGGACCAGAGCGCCTGCCATTGCTTCCGCCTTTGAAACACCCGATACTAACAGTTGGCGGGAAACTGATACACGTGACGTAATACTCTTGTAGTCATCATTCATTTATTAAAAATTCATTGCACAATGCAAAGGTGTAAAAACGAACAGCATGCCATGATTCTATACCCCAAAAAAGGTGGTTGCCGCGGTTTCTGCGGTTGAGTTCCTGTCCCTGCGGTTGGCTTGTCAGTAGCACGGTAGTACAATACAGCGGTTACCGCGACAGCCCTAGTGTCCCGGGAAGATGGGATCGGTTGATTTTGGTTCACACTGCCAGTGATTTTCTGGAACCTGTGCGTGCGTTCACACACATCCTAAAGACATGTGACGTGTAATGTACTGTAATGTAGACGGGAACGTAGCGCTGTCATGGTGAAGGAATTTTCCTTGCGGTGATATTGGCTTTTTTATAGTTCAATAGCGCGGTTTGCTATATTATAACCGCATTCCTTCTATATTTAGTGCCAAATAGACGTAAAACAGCTCCTAAATGGGGTTATTATATAGCATACATTGTTGGTTTTTAAATGATAAAGATAACAATTTAAAACAAAATAAGTATTTTTTATGTAGCCTATTTATTGGTAAATGCAGAACACTGAAGAATGAGATGCAAGAACCAAGGTATAGCCCAACCAGCTTAAGTTAAATATAAGAAAAATATGAATATATGAAAACAAAAGCAAATTGTTTGGGATTATTGGTGCAAATTTACAGAACCTCAATAAAAATTATAACAGAACGATGCGCAGTTTTAATATAAAATTTATCAGTAGCCTGTTTTTACTACTTTAACTGCAATACAAAAGGCAATTATTTTGTTTTACATGTTTTTGTTTAGAAAAAACAAGCATGCTCAGGTAGGCTCAAATCAGTCTGTTAATAAAAAAAAAAACGCTCCTCCACGTCGTGTACATCAAGAGACGTACAAGACTTGTTTTAAAGGTTGCTAAGCGATCAAGTTTATTAAAGTTCTCTAACATTGTAACTTTGTGTTGATCGATGAAGTCATTTAAAACTTGCTGCATTTAGAGGCGACATATTCTCTCTCAATTTCAGTTTACATGCTCGGGACACATACAAACACTTGAGACCTCCGAAGACTACAGCGGATATTTCGGACTGTTGAGCGAATCACTGGTACTACCCTTCCCACTGCAAGAACTAGACTCATCCAGAGTGAGCAAGTAAAAGGCCTCGCAAAATCTCTCTGGACCCCTCACACCCAGCACACTTTCTCTTTGAACTGCTGCCATCTGGTCGGCGCTACAGAGCACTGAGCACCAAAACAGCCAAACAAAGTTTCTTCCCTCAGGTCATCTACCCCATGAACAGTTAAATGTTCTCCCCACTGTTCAATAAATATGTGCAATACTAAACTACTCACTTACAGTGGCTTGCAAAAGTATTCAACCCCCTTCATTTTATTCACATTTTGTTATGCTGCTGCCTTATCTTAAACTACTTTAAATGATTATTTTTTTACATTAATCTACACTCCATGCACAAGTAAGAGATCTGGTGGTTCCAAACCTCTTTAATTGAGGATAAATGGAGGCTACATGCTTCTGTGAACCTTCAATACAGCAGATTTTTTTCAGAAGTCTTCCCCAGATCTGTGCCTTGCTACAATCCTGTCTCAAACTTCTACTGGCAGTTCTTTTGACCTCATGTCTTGGTTTTTACTTTGATATGCATTTTCAGCTGTTGCACCCTTTATAGAGAGGTATGTCCCGCTCCAAATCATACTTATTCAATTGAATTTGGCACAGGTTAACTCCACTCGAAGTGTATAAACATTAACAAGCAAAACTAATGCTTCTGAGCAAAATTTCAAGTGTCCCAGAAAAGGGTGTGAATAATTATGCATTGTACTTATTTTTGTTTTTTATTTTTAATAAATTTGCAAAGCTGTCAAAAATCAGTTTTTTGTTTTGTCATTATTGTGCATGGAGTGTAGATTAATGTAAAAAAAATAATCATTTAAAGTAGTTTAAGATAAGGCAGCAGCATAACAAAATGTGAATAAAATGAAGGGGGTTGAATACTTTTGCAAGCCACTGTGTACTCATATTTATTTAATATATATATATATATGTTACTGATTTAATATATCATACAGCTATCCCATTCCCTTACACAATTTGTATAAAGCACTTTATAACTTGTATATATGTAGCACATGCATACAATATAGCATCCACTGCTCTTTTGACATATATTGTTTTTTTTCATACGTGTATTGTCTATTACATATTTATTTTTTTATATTTTGTTACCTGTGTCTTGTCACTTGTCACTTTCAACTGTATGTGCACTGGCAGCTTCTGTCACTAAGACAAATTCCTCGTGCGTAGAGCACATTTGGGCAATAAAGCTCCTTCTGATTCTGATGTATGTTCTTTGCGTTATTATGGGAAACTTTATATGAGCTGTTCATATGATAGTAAATGTATTATACTACTACAGTATTTCTATGTGGGGAATTGTGGACAGAATTGTCCCACATGGTCATCTTGCAATATAGCCTACTTACGCTGCTACCACTATAAAGGCAACGCTTACTATTGTTAATGTTATGGGTAGTGTTTCTTACAGTGATCATTTTTGTCATGGCAAAGAGTTAGACAGTAGCCTATACAGAACAGTTTAACCACAGCAGAGATCATTCAGGAATGGGATAAACAGAGATGACTGATTAAATGACGTTTTATTATGAATGACATAGAAATTCACAGTGCTGATGATTTCCCCCACGTTAGTTCTGCCATTGTTATACTGGTAGTACACCGACAGCTGCAGTGCGCATTGCAATGCAAATGCTGCGCACCTTGAAAGGAGGCACACGCTGAGTGTGCGACGCGAACTAGCTGCTTACCCATGCAGTATCGGGGAAACAGATTATATTTTATAGATGCCAAAATTGGAATTTATCACTTTGATACATAAAGACAATAAAACAGCTGGTTTGCAGCAGACCAAATCAGTCACCGGGATTGTCCACCCCAGTCCGTGCACGCTGTTATCAAGTCATAAACGTTTCAGTCGTTTGTTACTAACATATGGACAACGCATATAAACACAAGCAATCATTACGGAGTAGTACAAACCCGATTCCAAAAAAGTTGGGACACTGTACAAATTGTGAATAAAAAAGGAATGCAATAATTTACGAATCTCATAAACTTATATTTTATTCACAATAGAATATAGATAACATATCAAATGTTGAAAGTGAGACATTTTGAAATGTCATGCCAAATATTGGCTCATTTTGGATTTCATGAGAGCTACACATTCCAAAAAAGTTGGGACAGGTAGCAATAAGAGGCCGGAAAAGTTAAATGTACATATAAGGAACAGCTGGAGGACCAATTTGCAACTTATTAGGTCAATTGGCAACATGATTGGGTATAAAAAGAGCCTCTCAGAGTGGCAGTGTCTCTCAGAAGTCAAGATGGGCAGAGGATCACCAATTCCCCCAATGCTGCGGCGAAAAATAGTGGAGCAATATCAGAAAGGAGTTTCTCAGAGAAAAATTGCAAAGAGTTTGAAGTTATCATCATCTACAGTGCATAATATCATCCAAAGATTCAGAGAATCTGGAACAATCTCTGTGCGTAAGGGTCAAGGCCGGAAAACCATACTGGATGCCCGTGATCTTCGGGCCCTTAGACGGCACTGCATCACATACAGGAATGCTACTGTAATGGAAATCACAACATGGGCTCAGGAATACTTCCAGAAAACATTGTCGGTGAACACAATCCACCGTGCCATTCGCCGTTGCCGGCTAAAACTCTATAGGTCAAAAAAGAAGCCATATCTAAACATGATCCAGAAGCGCAGGCGTTTTCTCTGGGCCAAGGCTCATTTAAAATGGACTGTGGCAAAGTGGAAAACTGTTCTGTGGTCAGACGAATCAAAATTTGAAGTTCTTTTTGGAAAACTGGGACGCCATGTCATCCGGACTAAAGAGGACAAGGACAACCCAAGTTGTTATCAGCGCTCAGTTCAGAAGCCTGCATCTCTGATGGTATGGGGTTGCATGAGTGCGTGTGGCATGGGCAGCTTACACATCTGGAAAGGCACCATCAATGCTGAAAGGTATATCCAAGTTCTAGAACAACATATGCTCCCATCCAGACGTCGTCTCTTTCAGGGAAGACCTTGCATTTTCCAACATGACAATGCCAGACCACATACTGCATCAATTACAACATCATGGCTGCGTAGAAGAAGGATCCGGGTACTGAAATGGCCAGCCTGCAGTCCAGATCTTTCACCCATAGAAAACATTTGGCGCATCATAAAGAGGAAGATGCGACAAAGAAGACCTAAGACAGTCGAGCAACTAGAAGCCTGTATTAGACAAGAACGGGACAACATTCCTATTCCTAAACTTGAGCAACTTGTCTCCTCAGTCCCCAGACGTTTGCAGACTGTTATAAAAAGAAGAGGGGATGCCACACAGTGGTAAACATGGCCTTGTCCCAACTTTTTTGAGATGTGTTGATGCCATGAAATTTAAAATCAACTTATTTTACCCTTAAAATGATACATTCTCTCAGTTTAAACAAATGAAATATCAAATATGTTGTATTCTGAATAAAATATTGAAATTTGAAACTTCCACATCATTGCGTTCTGTTTTTATTCACAATTTGTACAGTGTCCCAACTTTTTTGGAATCGGGTTTGTATAAAGAAGAGGCCATTCACATTTCTTAGTACATCACGCATTTTAGACCGCCACTAGCCGCCATGTTAGCTCCCTGAATCTTAGTGCAGAGCAAAACGTGATTGGCTGAGCCCTATTGAACAATGAAAGCGGAAGTTACCCGATTGGCTTGCGTAGATAGTCCACCTATTTGTGGATTGTGCGCACGTCTTGACGTTAGAAATGTTTCAAAATCCACAAATGCACAGAGAGCCATCCACAAATGTGTGCACTGATCCACAAATGCGTGCAGCGATTCACAAATGCACAGAAAGCGATCCACAAATGCACAGAAAGCGATCCACAAATGCACAGAAAGCGATCCACAAATGTGCAGAAAGCGATCTACAAATAAATGCCATTAAAATAAATTTGTAAATATTTTTTATTTGCAAATCTCATTGTATTTATTTGTGAATTCCATTTCTTTTTGTGGAACGTCTAACATATATTTATGGTTCGCTTTTTGTGCATATGTGGATTTAAAAAATACTTGTGAAACTCTCTATATTTATTTGCGGGTCATAGTTTATTTATTCAGAATATTGCAACAATTCTGATCCCATACTGGCGTTGATATTTCAAAACCGCAATGCTATGCGAGGATCGCTGTTTTCTGTCTTCTGTTGCACAACAAACAAGAATCATAAAGAAGCAACATCTGTTTAGGTTTCTTACCTGACTGCATTGCACACGTGAAGTGATATTTGTTGGGGCAGCCTTTGAAAACACACCCCAATGTTGCCCCCTTATTCTGACAAGTTGAACAAATCTGAAAAAAAATACTGCGTTAATGTAGATTCGTAAAAGAATAGTTCACCTATAGAAATGAAAAGTTTAACATTACCCTCATGCCATCGAAAATGTATATGAATTCCTTTCTTCAGTTGAACACAAACAAATCATTTAATATCCAATGCTATATACAATTTATATTCAAATGTTCAAATAAAAAATGCATTTTGTTTGTATGGCTACAGAATGTGATATGTTTAATATGCTTTAAGACAAATCCTGTGTAGGATTCATGGTGCAGTTTAAGTGATCAAAGATGAGTTTTAAAGAATAAAATGATCCAACGGGGGACTTTAAAACTAAATTATCTTTTTATACAGATTCCAAAATGAAGCTCTGAAAAGCACATCCAATAATCATTAAAGTAACCCAAATGACAGGAATAATAAATGTCAAATGTTAAAAAGAGAAAACAGATCATATTTTGAGCTTATTCAGTTTTTTTCAAACCAAGAGAAACACCGATAAGCTCTAAATTCACACATGGTGACACATTAAGAACTTCAAATATCAGTTTCTTGCATGTCTCCTGACTACGTATGTGATATTTCATCATGTTATCATGTGTCATGTTTGAATTTAGCACTTCATGGGTTTGTTCTGGTTTCAGTGTCACTAAAGCTCAAAATGTAAATCGTTTTTCCCTCACAAATGTATCGTTTCACTTTGAAAGACATTTATTAACCCACTGGAGTCATTTGGATGACTTGAATGATAGATGCACTTTTTTTTACTTCAACACTCTGGATCCAATATAAGACAACATTTTAATATAAAATTATTTGTGAATGTTCAACTAAAGAAAGGTAGTCATATACATTTGGGATGGCATGAGAGAATTTAAGCTGATATGCTCCATTTTCAAATGCAGTGAAGCAAAGCCACATGTCTGCAAATTTAAAATCTCACCGACACTTTAGCCAACTTGAAAGCATTTTCAAGTCCATACAGCTTTCCTTTAACCAGAAAGACACCTGCTGACCATATGCCACAGTCTTCATGGAGCCAGTACTCGCTACCGTCCAGAGGAACCACGGGCGGACTGTACCAATCGATGCCGACGTCCCCCCCTTGTCGCTTAACATTAGGACTACTTGACAGCTCACTGTCACTGCTCCACCTCTGACAAGCCATCAAAGCAGCAGACTCTGACAGCTTGTGCAAAGATCTAGTCCAACGGCTTCCAACCCATTTCCCTCTTTTAGGACAAAAAAATGAATCGGAATCACTGTGATCCTCCTCATTCTCCTGTAGACTGGAAAGAGTCTTTGAGGCAGACTTGAACCCCTCCGGGTAATATGGCCCATGCAGGTCACCAAGCTCCATGGCATTGGCGGAGCCTCCACAGAGACAGCACACTAGAGCGCCCCGCTGCGTGCCATCCATCGACACTCGTCCATACTGCAAACAAGGAGATACAGGAACCACAACGGACACTGAGCCGGCCGTCACATGACGCTTTCCATGCTTGAGTCTGAAGCTTTCTTCAGGATAGTTGACAACTGTACAAGATGGGATATCTTGGAGCTCCAGATGCACGTATGGTGCGAAGGTGTCGTTGCGCACGTCCTTTCTTTCACCTTTGTAACTCAAACATTTCAGTTTAATTTCTGGTTCCTGGGGCACAAAAAGGGAAGTGTGGCCAACCTTGGGTTTCTGTCTTTTCCTTTTGGACGCATGAGGTTTGTTCGCGGCGGCAGGACCCAAAATTGGTTTCAGACTACTTTTTCGAGAGGTTTGGAGTGTTGGTAATGAGTTAAGATTCCCCATACCCACTAAGGGCTTTTTAAAAACTTTCTTTGGCAGTCTCTTTTTGGAACCAAACAGTACGTCTTTGTGAAAAGTCTTTGTAGGTTTGTGATCCAATGAAGGTTTAGGAACATGTTTGTTTTTGGAACAAGAGGTAGATACTGTGGTTTTACATCTGGGTGAAACTATGACATCTGTTTCTTCTTTTTGTAAACGAACTGTGGTCTTGTCATTAGTTTCTTCTTTTTGTAAACGCACTGTGGTCTTGTCATTAGATTCAACTGCCGCAGTGCAAACTCTTTCCAGCATGTGCTGGTTTTTCTTGATGGATGACACATCTAGATGGGAAATCTTGCTTGCCTGAACTTTTTTTATGTTGGTGACGTGACTTGATTTGTACCTGGCGGGGCGGATGTTTTGAACAATGGCTCCTAATCGCATCCCTCTCCTAGCTCTCGGGGGCAGTTTTTTTCTTTCCAACGTCATCTTTTTGGTGAGCGACCCTCTGGTCGTCTCAAGTGTGTCTGTTTTTCCTTCAGAAATAGCATTGACCTGTACAGGTTCAGTGTGGCATGCTTTGTCAGTATTCCCTGAATGTTTCTCATTAGTGCTGGTAATAAATTCTGATACAGGATGTGAATCCATCTTCTCCACGTCAGATGTTTTGGGATCAAACTCCTCTCTGCTTAAACGTTCTTGCTCGGCATCAATCGTTTCTCTGCCAACAGAATTTTCTCCACTTGGAGAACTTGACGCCTGTGCCAAAGAGAAAACATCATCTATCTCATCCACTGAGGCGGCGGGTGGTGAGGCTGGATCTAACGGACTAATGAAGTCTTGGTTTAATGATACCGGAAAACTCGTAGGGCCCTGGTTGTTCAGTAGCATGACCGGCTCTTCAGATCTAGAGATCAGAAAGACCACCTCAGGGTTGCCGTTTCTGTGTAATCCCTCCACGTTTGCAGTGTGCCTTTCCGTAAAGCCATCCTCAAAAGTTACAACATTCCATAAACCATTAGCAGCTCCGTTTTGAAGTTCATCCACGTTGATAGGAAACCTACAATCGGCAGGGCTGGTCTGTTGTAAAGATTTGAGTGTTTCTAAAGCAATATTTTCAACATCTTGCAAGCCACTTAAATCAGGGTGCTGTTGAAGGTAGCACAATGCGGCAACGTTTTCAACAACCTGAGCTGGGGACATGAACCCGAATTGGTCACAGGCTGTTAGTCCTACAGGTAAGGAGACCTGTTGGAGGCAGTGTTGGTCCATATCCAATGACAGAGCTGCATCTCCTGTGTCTGCTGCTAGCTTGGTAGGAGGATGTAGAACAAAAGCCTTGCTTAAGGGTGGAACATCATAAATTGGGGAATGATCTGAAAGGGCGTTGGGGTTGGAGAAAACCTGTGACCTGCTGACGTACGAGAGCGTGACAGTGGTGTTAGAAAACGTGGTGTCCGGTTGGATCTGGTCTGGGGGGAGTGGCAATGGATCAGAGTCGTTCTCTGGAAGTAACAACCCATTACTGGTCCCAGGACTAACAAACCAGCCTGGCGTCTGGATGACATGCAAGGCATCCAAAGGATTCGCTTTCAACAGACATTCTTCACCATTCTTCGACAGATCAAAGACATTGGGTAGGCTGCAGGTGGAGGAAAGATCCTGAGGCTGGAAACCATCCGAGTTGCTGGGAGGCTGTTCCATATCAACTGAAAGATGAAACAAATGTGTTAAAAGGTTACTCTAAATGATCAACACCCTTTTCAACTTCATTGTTAAAACACTTATGATGTGTTCACACCAAAAGCGAATTAATCAATTTGCGTGAATAGACGCGGACTAGCAGTGGGCGAAGCGAACAATTTCAACTCGAGCCCATTGCCCACGAGGACTTCATTGACACCTACTGTTTGACACGTCCGGGCGCGTGAAGACCTCCCCTTCACAAAATGTTTTTCACGTCACTCACACGAATATAACAAACTATTAAAGAGCGAGGATTGCGATGGTTCGCGTTTGGTGTGAACACTGCATTAGATTACATGCATATTGGATGACATCACTATTATGCAAGTATTATGCAAGGCCTATTGCGTAGTTAAATGTGAGTTTTGATATTAGCAGGCTTAACAAGTGCAGAAACAGACTCAGATAGTAATACCATGTGACGAGGGAGGCGGGACGAGAGCCGTGGGAGGAGGAAGAGAGGCTGGTGGCCTCATATCTCCCACAGAGGAGATCGGAAGCATAAAAGGCCGAGCGACAGGAGGAAACGGTGAGAAGACCAGGCCCGGACATACGTTAAATTTTATTTATGTTTGTGTGGCCAGCAGTCGACCGTGAGGTGGCTGCCGGCCTTTTTACTGCTGATTTATTGTTTATTTATTTTGATTAAAAATGTTTGAATGTTCGCCGGTTCCCGCCTCCTTCCTTCCCGTTTGTTGAGTTTATTACACCATGGTATTTGGTATATTCGTTGTATAAACCTGTAAGAACTTATAGACAGGGGTATAAAACACGCCAAATGGACCAAATAGAATGGAAAAACAATACAACCTAATGTGACAACATGTCACCACAATATTTTACTTTTGTTTTATAGACGGTTTCAACAGACACACGCGCATGGCTTGAGGTTATCTTTCACTCTGTGTTTGGTTATCGGTCTTGTACAGTACGTTAACTGTATTAAATTCAATTACAACTACTCATTCTTTGTGGAGGTCCACCGGAAGTTAAGTTTGGGTCACATAATATTTATGTTGGGTCTATATCAGTTTGAAGAAGAACTGTACAGTCGTGGCCAAAAGTTTTGAGAATGACACAAATATTAATTTTCACAAAGTCTGCTGCCTCAGTTTTTATGATGGCGAATTGCTTATACTCCAGAATTAGAGATGCACCGATTTTCTTTGCCAACTGAAAAGAAGTACAAATAATCAAATATAACTAAACATGTCACTTAATTTACCTTTTTCATTTTTGTACTCATCTCACAAAAGTCTAAGATAACAATAAAATACTTCAACTTTATTCTCGTCTGTTTCCGTTTATGAAACAAACATTGCTTTATTTCATTTTTTCTGAAATGTAAAATAAATTGTCTTTATCTTGTGTCTGTAGTATTAAAAGAAGTGGGTTGATTTTTGCTGCAACTTCAATAAAAAAGTTAAAAAACTTATGAGTGAATTCTACTCTAAAGATGTATATGTATTTGCAGTTTTTTGTGTTAGTAAAGAACTCAATCAGATATATGTCACATATATTGGTTGATTTATTCATTTTTTTATATTTGGGATTTTTAAAAACAAGTAGAAGTCGTGTTGAATGTCATTTTACCTAGGTGAAATAACCACAGTTTTAACGTAAGACAAGGAATCAGGCTGAATGGAATTTATGTTTGTTTTACAGAGTGAACGACTTCAACATGAGTTTAGCATGTGTCAGAGTTTAGCATGATGCTAATAGCATCACTGTTAGCATACATACCCCATGTAGACGGAGCAGCGAGAGATGAACTACAGTGCACCTTTTTGTCTGTACAGTACATGATGCGTGTGCATGCATGTGCAGTCAGCGGATATCAGAGATGCGCATCCGGTCCGGTGGACCCACATGCGAGTATAAACGAGCCGTGAACGACAGGCTGTGCACGCGCACGTTTACATGTTTACTTGCGGCTTTGAGTGTACTGACGGCTGTGACGTTCTTGCCCGCATCACGGGAAACAGAAGATCGGCTTGGAATCGGCGAGACGTGAGACTGACCGGCCGGTCACCGGTCGGGCCGATCATACGAATAACCGGCCGATTCCGGTCTCTGACTGGTCAATCGGTGCACCTCTATCCAGAATGTTATGAAGAGTGATTAGATTAATTGAATTTTATTGTGAAGTACCTCTTTGCCATGAAAATGAACTTAGTCCAAAAAAACATGTACATTCCATTTCAACCCTGCCACAAAAAGACCAGCTGACATCATGTCAGTGATTCTATAGTTAACAAAAGAGAGTGTTGAAGAGGACAAGGCTGGAGAAAACTCTGTAATGATGATTGAATTAGAATAACAGACTGGAAGCTTTAAAAGGAGGGTGGTGCTGGAAATCATTGCGCCTCCTCTGTTAACCATGGTTACCTGCAAGGAAACACGTGCAGTCATCATTGCGGTGCACAAAAAGGGATTCACAGGCAAGGCTATTGCTGCTAGTAAGATTGCACCTACATCAACCATTTATTGGATCATCAGAAACTTCAAGGAGAGAGGTTCAATTGTTGTGAAGGCTTCAGAGTGCCCAAAAAAGTCCAGCAAGCGCCAGGATCATCTTCAGCTGCGAGATCGGGGCACCACCAGTGCAGAGCTTGCTCAGGAATGGCAGCAGGCAGGTGTGAGTGCATCTGCACGCACAGTGAGGCGAAGACATTTTGAGGATGGCCTGGTGTCAAGAAGGGCAGCAAAGAAGCCACTTCTCTCTAGGAAAAACATCAGGGACAGACTGATATTCTGCAAAAGGTACAGGGATTGGACTGCTGAGGACTGGGGTAAAGTCATTTTCTCTGATGAATCCCCTTTCCGATTGTTTGGGGCATCCGGAAAAAAGATTGTACGGAGAAGAAAAGGTGAGCGCTACAATCAGTCCTGTGTCATGCCAACGGTAAAGCATCCTCAGACCATTCATGTGTGGGGTTGCTTCTCAGCACAATTTTGCCTAAGAACACAGCCATGAACAAAGAATGGTACAAAAACATCCTCAGAGAGCAACTTCTCCCAACCATCCAGGAACAGTTTGGTGATGAACAATGCCTTTTCCAGCATGATGATTTGCCATAAGGCAAAAGTAATAACTAAGTGGCTCGGGGACCAAAACATCAACATTTTGGGCCCATGGCCAGGAAACTCCCCAGACCTTAATCCTATTGAGAACTTGTGGTCAATCCTCAAGAGGCGGGTGGACAAAAAAACCCTACAAATTCTGGCAAACTCCAAGTATTGATTATGCAAGAATGGGCTGCCATCAGTGAGGATGTGGCCCAGAAGTTGATTGACAGCATGCCCGAGCGAATTGCAGAGGTCTTGAAAAAGAAGGGTCAACACTGCAAATATAGTCTTTGCGTAAACTTCATGTAATTGTCAATAAAAGCCTTTGACACTTATGAAATGGTTGTAATTATACTTCAGTATACCATAGTAACATCTGACAAAAACATAAAAATCACTGAAGCAGTAGACTTAGTGAAAATTTATATTTGTGTCATTCTCAAAACTTTTGGCCACGACTGTATTCAAAATAGGTTAAATGTAACACGGGATTTGTTTTAAAAAATACAATTATTAAATGTGTTAAAGCCTAGCTTTGTTAACAAAAACGTTTTTATTTATTTATCGACACTGCAATGTGCCAACAAGACAGACCGCAGTTCTGTAAACATTGTCTTGGCAACACAAAACTCACACATGACCTAATCCAGATGTTCAGTAGATGTCTCTTAAGAACTTCCTGTCCCTGAGCTCAAAGTCAAGGATAAATGTAGCGGTGTGTTTGGTTCCGGGTTTTTTTAAGTCGACTCCGATTCTTGACTCCCAATTTTGGAGTCGATGGAATCGACACTTCGACTCCATTTACTGTCAATCAAAAAGGCGCTTAGAAATACGAATATAAAATAAATGAATGAACTTCAGTTCAGGAACTTTGGGCTGGCAACCAAAATCTCCAAAGTCACTAGCAAATACACATGCATTTGTGCAACGAACACCATCACAGAGAGTTTTTTGTGCTGTCAGACCAGTTACTCCTTTCTGGTCCTAAACCAATGTGGTTTTCCAAGCGCACGCAGCGCAAGGACATGACAGCCCAGGTCTAACCGTAGCTGTAGACTTATGGTAAAGCTAAGACATTACATTTCCTTAATTATTTTTATAGCATCAATTTTGGAGAGTTACAGTTACACAAATGAATATGTTTTGTACTTAAAGACACCACGTTTCATTGTTTTGAATTGAGGCTCTGTAAATGTGCGCTAAACAAGCCTAAAACATTTTATTATTTATTTTTGTTTAAGAGTTTATATATTCACCCTAGGCTAAGTTCAACACATATTTTTAAAAAAGGAGAAAAGACATTGAGCCTACCTTGTGTTCTTTTCTTAATGTAACTTATTGCCTTTCTGTGTTGGACATTTAACAATAAAAAGTATTTAAAAATATCAACATGTCATTTTAAATCCAACAAAGATGCTATAATAATAACCCAGCAACAAGAACTTAATATATGATTTGTGACTTCCTGGCTGTTACTGATTTTTTACGTTTTTAAGCTGGATGAAACGCTTTATCATTTGTTGCCACAAACTTGATTTTGATTTGTGTCCAGTTATGTGCACAGACTCACATTTAAGCAAAGTCTTAACAATTGATTAGAGAAATAAAAGCTTGAAGAGGGACAGACGAAATATAGGAGAGTTTTTAATAAGAATTTGTGAATTTAATGTGATCGTATTGAAGGTGAAGAATGAACGGGAAATATTGCGTGCCCTTTTGCGAGAGAACCAGTAGGCGTCGCTCATGCTCGGATTTCCACAGTGTTTTTGATCGGATGTAAACGTGTACACTGTACAGTCAGAGAGAGTGGAGGTATGACTTTACATGATTAGTTTTTAAATGTTAATTGTAGCTTTGCGCCAATCACAAAGACAAAAACATTTTGAGTCAACGACAACATTAAAAATTACGGAGTCGACGAGAGTCGATTCCTGTCTTGGAGTCGATTCCGACTTTAGGGACATTAAGAGTCGAGGAATCGACTCTTTTGGAGTCGACTCCCCATCCCTAGATGAATGTTTAAAAAGACCTTTCCAGATAATCACCAGTGTTTGTCTTA
Organism: Triplophysa rosa; assembly: GCF_024868665.1. Taxonomy (NCBI): domain Eukaryota; kingdom Metazoa; phylum Chordata; class Actinopteri; order Cypriniformes; family Nemacheilidae; genus Triplophysa; species Triplophysa rosa. The sequence goes on along the minus strand of NC_079907.1, from coordinate 16,549,172 downwards.
CATGTGTCACTGTGGATGTGGATTCCTAGGGGTTACATGATTACCACAGTCATCACTTAGGAAAATTAACCATGGTTTTATTATAGTAAAACAAAGTGTAGAAACCATGTTTTTGGTAGATTTATGACCATTTGTATTAGTAGTAGCAAGGTGAAGCTACGAATGTCATGGTTACACTTTAGTTACTTTAGTGAGGCCATGGTGAAATGTAGGGATGTAGGAGCATGATGGTACATATGGTACTTAAAACAATACCATGTAAAACCACAGTATTTGTAATAGTGCATGGATTTACACATTTCCCCCCTATAATGGTTTTCTCTGTACTATTCTAAATTACATTCATAATAAGGACTAAAAATAATGCATACAGCAACGTTCTTATTCGCAGCATTCTGATTTAAGAAAAACTAATTATACACCTACTGCCTAGATAGACAGTTTGACACGTTTTAATACCATTTCTCATGTATACAACATCAAACTTTTAACACTTATAACAAACCTTTTATTTAATTTCTCGTGGCATCAACAGATTGATCTAAATGGTTATCTTCGGGCAGATCGCATTCTGACACATCCGGTTAGCTGGGAATGACCACCGTTGCTAAAGCTAAATGCTAAACCAAAACCACTTTTATTTCAGGTTCACGTACTTCTGTACATCTGTTTGGTTTCGGTGTTTGGCTCATTGTTAGGACAGTAACACAGTAGTTGACGTTTTCGGTGTACACAATGTAAGTTACAGAATTGCGCTAGCATGAAAGTCCAACATTTTCTGACAACCACACATTTTTAAAACTCAAACAATTTCATAAACGAGTTGCAAGCAGCTGCTTACTAATTAATACCACAATGAATAGTTTTTTTCACAAATTAAAGACGCGGCGCAAAGTGGTTTAGCGAACAACATTAGCAGCTAGCCGTTAGCATCGCGAAGCTAGCTGCGCTAAACAAAGAGCGCGTGCGAACTTACCCAAACATAGCAGAGCAGATGCATTTAATCATGAAGACATAAAGTCCAACGTAAACTCTATCCCAATGACAGTAAGCACACTCTTTTGGATGCAACCACGTCTCTTTTAATGGTGTGTAGAGTTGAAACTGAATAATGCATGAAACGGGATGTTTTCATACTTTTGAAGTCCAAAGTCAGTGGTTAAATGCAGTGTTGCCGCTGGAAGCCAGCAGCTGTCAAGAGTCATGATGGAGCCACTGCGCAGGATTATGGGATTCAGTGTAGTGAGTACAGAAAGCATTGAGGTAAATTTACCGTAAACGTGTTTAAAACAATTTATATTCTTTAACATTCGTGATAGATCTGTTGGCATGCTTACTTTTACTCCTGGAGAAAACAACAGGTTGCTTAGAATATAAATTCTAATGCCAGTAATAAATATTAATTTAATGTTGTTGCATAGCATATTTAGAATATAGCCTAAACTGTTTACGTGTGTAAACAAAAAAACGGTGCAAAAGAGGGTGCAAAAATATTTATTGCTAATAAACCTGTTGTCAGTTCGTGTACATTTGCAGTATATTTACAATAATGTATAGAGGAATGTAAATGCGAGACAAAAATCCATAACATTTAAATAAATACAAAGGACTGCCACTGAACACTATAGGCTTTATGAACTTGAGGAAACATTATCCAAAAAACCAAAACTCCCATTCAACTTAAGTGGACCATTATTTTTTATAATGGAAACATGTAAATTTGTTTATATACACCAGCATGAACTCCTCCAGGTGTATTCTTATTAATTCTAACAGTCTTTATTGTACTATAATATGAAATGGTCCTATATTTAAAACATTTGGAGATGGAAATTAACACTTTCAAGCCAACACTTGAGGCATTAAAGCAGTGTCAAGATATTAAAAGTCAGCAGTTTATTAATGCAAGCGTTGTGTTGTGTAATTTAAGCTATTTGATGCAGCCAGCCATCCCATTTCACTGAAACTGGAGGGAATGTGCGTACTGACCACATCTAGCGTGACTCGAGCCTGATGGCATGGTTATATTCTACTCCTTGTTAAATGCGTATAATGCTCCAATAATCTGTAGTCTCAAGTCATTACGTAGTTACTTATTCCACTGGTGATTCACACAAACTGAAGAGTTAAAACAGTAGCTTACACAGTCATGTTTAGTGTATGCATGATAGATGCTCCGTTAAAAACAATGTATTTACATTAAGACATGGCAATGGAAAACAAAACAATGTCACAGTAACTGAAGTGCATGAAATGCAGACTATAGACATAAAATTTAAACTTCATACCATGTTTAATATATGCTGTGACCAGTGTGTCTCTTATGTGATTATTTAATGGGCTAAAACATAGTGGGTCTCATTAACATGCAGCAAGGCATGTCGACGCGTCAATGTCAGAAGTCCTTAGTGTCCTTGTTGTCAAACAAGTGAAGTCTCTGCTCAGCCGTCAAACCTTCCTTGAGACTCTAAATACAGAATGAAAGAGAAACAACATACTCAGATACACATCAAAGGTATTTTTACACTGTCATAATGTCAATCAATGTGATGCAACACATTTTCATGCTTGAACTTCTCATAATAATCAATTTCAAACTTATAAATAACAGCAAATAACATTTTCATTTTTGGTGAACTAACCCAAGAACAAAACGCGTTTATATAACCCATTGTACCACCAACAAATCTCTTTGTTACCAACCATAAAACACAACAAAAAACCACACCCGTACCAAATGCCAAACCACAACAGAAGCATGCCGTACACATGCCGTACACATGCCGTTATATATGCCATTTTTACAGTCCATCCTGCTTCCTGTTTCCTGCATCGCTGCCGGCAGCTTGTTTGTATCAGTGCTCTTACCACTTCGCTCTAATATTAGTGTATTTTATTTTCGTTAATTATTATTGTCGTTGCTAACTTATCCTGATATCTCAATAACCCTGTTCCTGTTATTTACTTGGAAGAGTCTAAACCAAAAGTGATAGTTAACTTAACGCCGTTAGCATAGCAATAGCGTGTTAGCTTGCTTTCTGTTCACACTGTGGAATATCATCTTGCCTCTGGTTTGTCTTGTGTGCTAACTGTTTCTCTTTTTAAGCGAGTATACTACGATCCATCGAGCAACCTTGGTAAGTTGGAATTGCACTTCAAATCCGGTGAGTTATGGCTTCTATTCCTATTATTGTTACTTGCACCTCATGTCATATGTTTAGCTTAGCCTTCTCTGTCAGCTGCGAGGGCTTTATATGCGATAAATGCAGGGAAATAGTTAGGCTGACAGAGAAGATCTTAGAATTAGAGTCTCGCATCCAATCTTTATCTGAGGATAGTAAGAGTTTAACGACGATAGAAAACACTTTGGATGCGAGCAACATTAGCGCACACAGCTCGGTTCCGGTTGAAAATCCTCCGCAGCTGGGAAACTTCGTGACTGTGAGACGGCGTAGTCGCAGGACAAAACATCACTCGACCGTTCCGATTACAGTCTCGAACAGGTTTGCCCCGCTCAGTGACGCACCGACTGAGAAACCTGCTGAAAGTGCCCTAGTTATCGGTGATTCTATTGTTCGGAACGTTAACATAGAGGCACCAGCCACCATAGTCAAATGTTTACCGGGAGCCAGAGCGCCTGACATCAAGTCAAATTTAAATGTGCTGGCTAAGGCTAATCGTAAATTCAGTAAGATTGTCATTCACGTCGGCACAAATGATGTTCGACTCCGTCAATCGGAGATCACAAAAGATAACATTAAAGAGGTGTGTGAGCTCGCAAGCATGATGTCAGACACTGTAATATTCTCTGGCCCCCTCAATGCTTATCGTGGTGATGAGATTTATAGCAGATTATCATCACTAAATGGCTGGTTGTCTGAGTGGTGCCTGCAGAATGATATAGTTTTTATAAATAACTGGAAGAGTTTTGAGGGCAGACCTGACCTGTTGAAACGAGATGGTCTCCATCCCTCCTGGGCTGGGACTTCCATCCTGTCTAGAAATATGGCAAAAAGTCTTAATGCTAATGCTAAAACTTGACTCGCTGGGGCCCAGGTCAGGGAGCAGACAGTATGGCTTAACCAACTGTCTGCTTGCCGTCTCACGTCGCAGAATACACAAAATGTACAACATGTAGTAATCCGTTCTCCCAAACATCACAAAATAGAGACTGTGTCTGTCCCCCGGATTAGCAAACATAAAATAATGCGTAAACCTCTTGAAAGTAATTTAATAAACGTTAAACAAACTAAACATGAACAAAATACAGATAATCAACTGTTACGACTCGGATTGCTAAATATTAGATCTCTCTCTAATAAAGCACTTTTTGTTAACGATATGATAACAGATCATAAAATAGACATGCTCTGTTTGACAGAAACATGGCTAAAACCAGATGATTATATTGCTTTAAATGAATCTGTCCCCCAAGATTATTATTATAAACACGAGCCTCGTCTAAAAGGCAGAGGGGGAGGTGTCGCAGCACTTTACAATAACTCTCTTAGCATTTCCCAGAAGTCGAACTCTAAATATAATTCTTTTGAAGTCATGGTTCTTCATGTTTCAACACCTAATACTAAAGATAAAACACTTTTTAAATTGATTCTAGCTATTGTATATAGGCCTCCAGGGCACCACACAGATTTTATTAAAGAATTTGGTGGGTTCTTATCAGAACTAGTACTGGCCGCAGATAGACTCCTTGTCGTTGGTGACTTTAACATCCACGTAGATAACGTTACAGATGCCTTAGGAATGGCTTTCAAAGACACTCTTAACTCCATGGGCATTAGTCAACATGTGTCAGGACCCACTCACCTTCGTAATCATACTTTAGATTTAATACTGTCTTACGGTATAAATGTGGACGACGTTAAAATCCTTCAGCAGAGTGAAGACATTTCGGATCATTATCTGGTATTATGTTTGCTTCACTGGCCTACGGCTGCAAATAAAACTCATTGTTACAAATATGGTAGAACAATAACTTCAACTACCAAAGATGCGTTTCTCGATAATCTGCCCGAATTGTCTCAAATCATGAGAAATAACGTTGAAGATCTTGACATTACCACTGAAAATTTTAATTCCACCTTCTCGGTAACGCTAGACAAAGTTGCTCCACTACGTTTAAAGAAGATTAAAAATGGCAGCCCCACACCGTGGTATAATGAACACACTCAGGCTCTAAAGAAAGCGGCCCGAAAAATGGAGCGCAACTTTAAGAAAACTAAATTAGAGGTATTTCGTACAGCATGGAAGGATAGTATTCGAAAATACAGGAAAGCCCTAATAACTTCTAGATCCGCCTACTTTTCATCACTAATAGAAGAAAACCAGCACAATCCTAGGTTTTTATTTAACACGGTGGCTAAATTAACAAAAAATAAATCGTCAGTGACTTCTGATCCTGTATATCAGCATAGCAGTGATGAATTTATGAACTACTTCACATATAAAATCCAAGATATTAGAGAAAAAATTATAACAATGCAATCAGAAGTGAAACCCGCTGAACAAACTAACTACAGCGCCCTTAAGGAGAAAATGCAATTATTTTATACCGTAGATCAAGATGAGCTGTCTAAAATTATTAGATCATCTAAATCAACAACATGCATACTAGACCCTATACCTACAAATCTACTGAAAGAGATGCTCCCAGAAATTATAGATCCTCTTCTTGGTATTATTAACTCATCTCTGACATTAGGACATGTGCCTAAAGCATATAAGGTGGCTGTTATAAGGCCCCTTGTCAAAAAACCCCAACTCGACCCTAGAGAACTAAGGAACTACAGGCCTATATCGAATCTACCTTTCATATCTAAAGTTCTGGAAAAAGTAGTTTCAACTCAATTATGCTCCTTCCTCCAAAGGAATGACATCAATGAAGAATTCCAGTCTGGATTTAGAGCATGTCACAGTACAGAGACTGCTTTGATCAGAGTTACAAATGATCTGCTATTGGCGTCTGACCGAGGTTGTATCTCGTTATTGGTGCTGCTAGACCTTAGTGCTGCATTCGATACCATTGACCACAGCACACTCCTACATAGACTCGAAAATTATGTCGGCATTAAGGGAATAGCTTTGAAATGGTTTAAATCTTATTTATCTGACCGTTTTCAATTTGTAGCAATAAACAATGAGGTGTCACGCAAATCGCAAGTCCAGTACGGTGTACCACAGGGCTCAGTCTTAGGGCCTCTGCTCTTCGCATTATACATGCTACCTCTAGGAGATATAATAAAGCGACACGGAGTTAGCTTTCACTGTTATGCTGATGATACTCAACTTTATATTTCCTCGAAGCCTCATGAAACACAGCAGTTCCATCGAATAATGGAATGCATAGTCGATATAAAAAACTGGATGAGTAACAACTTTTTATTACTGAACTCGGACAAAACGGAAGTGTTACTTATTGGACCGAAAACTGCTATAAGTAACAACCAAGAATACTGTTTAACTATTGACGGATGTTCCATAAAACCCTCGTCGTCAGCAAAGAATCTTGGCGTTCTATTCGATAGTAATCTGTCATTTGAGAGCCACGTCGCCAACACCTGTAAAATTGCGTTTTTCCATCTTAAGAATATATCTAAACTACGTCATATGCTGTCAATCTCAGATGCAGAGAAGTTAATTCATGCATTCATGACATCAAGACTAGATTACTGTAATGCACTGTTAGGTGGTTGCCCTGCAGGCTTATTACAAAAACTCCAATTGGTCCAAAACGCGGCAGCTCGAGTTCTTACACGTACAAAAAAGTATGAACATATTAGCCCGGTTCTGTCAACCTTGCACTGGTTACCTATAAAGCATCGCGTTAACTTTAAAATCTTGCTTATTACCTATAAAGCCTTACATGGTTTAGCTCCTCAGTACTTGAATGAACTCCTTTTGTATTACAGTCCTTCACGTGCATTACGCTCTCAGGCGTCCTGTCAGTTGGTAATACCTAGAATTTCAAAATCAAGTGCAGGTGGTAGATCCTTTTCCTATCTAGCGCCTAAACTTTGGAATAGTCTTCCCTGCACTGTCCGGGAGGCAGACACACTCTGTCAGTTTAAATCTAGACTAAAGACGCATCTTTTTAATCTTGCATACACTACTCTTCCATAATATAAATCTTCAGAGGGTTTAGGCTGCATTAGTTAGATCAACCGGAACCAAAAACACAACTGATGTACTTGTTGCATCAAAGAGTACAGAACAGTACTCTACTCTCAGCCAGTCTTGTCTCATTGTTCCAAGGTTACCACAGCGAGCAGGATGCAGTTCATGGCCTGACCTGATGGTAGAGCGGAGAATGGGAAGTGGGGACCTGACAAGAGCTGAGATGATAGAGCTGGATAAAGAAGGACGCGGTCTCTTGACATGTCTTCACCACAAAATTTCAAATGCTATTAGATTATTAATGATAATCTTAAACTATAATTTATTTTATTATTAAGTTTATTTATTTTATTTAGCCTTGTTGTGCAAGCTCTCTGGAGCTTGTGCAGAGGCAGCAGCTTTTGCCAGAGGGGAACTGGAATCCCCTGGTTGGGCCTGGGTTCTCCTGAGGTTTTTTTTCTCGATTAGAGTTTTGGGTTCCTCGCCACCGTTTGCATACTGTTTTTGCACTATCTGCCTGACCGGGGGGGCTGCTTTAGAATTTTAAAGTTTTACTTAATTAATATTGCATATAGGAATTTATTATCTGTTATATTTGACCTGTGCTTCTCTCTCCTTTATCCTAAATGTGTGCTCTCACTGAGCGTGTGTGTGTGTGCGTACTTGTCTGTGTACGTACGTGTGTGTGTGTGTGTGTGTGTGTGTGTGTGTGTGTTTGTGTGTGTGTGTGTGTGTGTGTGTGTGTGTGTGTGTGTGTGTCTGTGTGTGTGTGTGTGTGTGTGTGTGTGTGCGTGTGTGTGTGTGTGTGTGTGTGTGTGTGTGTGTGTGTGTGTGTGTGTGTGTGTGTCTCTGTGTCTGGGTGTGTGTGCGTGTTGTGTGTGTGGAGTGTTTTGTGTGTGGGTGTGTCTGTCTTCTGTGTTTTCAACCTTTTCTTGTTTTTGCAGGTACAACTTTGATTGTTTTGCTTGTAGTCAATGTGTCTCATGTACAGCTGCTTTGTAACAATGAAAATTGTAAAAGCGCTATATAAATAAAGTTGAGTTGAGTTATATATCTTCAAACTAGGGCTGGACGATATGGCCAAAATTTATATTGAAATACATTCATGCATTTCGGTCAATACGATATAATTTCGATAACGATTATAAGCAATATTATAATTACAAATTATCTGTCAGACTCCTATAACCGAGCACATTACTCCCACATTACAACACCTGCATTGGCCTGCACTGTTTGCTGAACGGTGTCCTTGAGTGTCAGTTAGGCACCTATAAATAAAATATAGTAGTAGTAGTATTACAAAAAGTAAAATGTAAGATAGAAATTGAGAGAGCCCTCTGATATGAACAATAAAATGCTGATCAAAATCATTCTAGATGCCAGCAGTGTGCAAAGCTACAAATGATTATTAGAATAAGATATTTTTGTATAGGACTGTGCCCTTACCTTGTGTAAGTTTCAAATATTAGAATCATGTTTATCAATAAAATTGAGAATAACTTTTCTAAATGTGCTTCAAAGCATAATTCCATAATTTCAAATGTGCTTTAAAGCATTGGCATATTTTCAAAGCTCTACAGGGGCACAGGCCTCCCATTACTTGACACTTTTTTTCTTTTGACATTCTTCTAAATGAATAATTTTCAATTATTAACGTCCACTGAATTTTATGTATGATTGTATTTCTAGATATTTTTTTTGGCAAAACTTTATACAAGATCTGCCATGCTCTCCTGCAAGCTGACATTATGAACAGTTTTCATTCATTTCAGTATTTCAAAGGCCCTACAGTGTGCTGCAGTTAGCTATAAAAAAAACGACCGAAATTTGCCATTCTGTCCTCGAAATTGACATTGAGAACTGTTTAAACTTGTTCGTATTTATTTTCCAAAAGCAAGCATTAGTAAGTTGCAGATCCGTTTTGTAAATTAATATACGGACAAAAATGATCAATATTAAACTTAGCCTGTGTTTACACTTGAATTCTTTTTCGAAGTAGCTAGCGTCTGTTTTACATTATAATCCTATGGAGTAAACCGTGTTTTCAAAAACGTCCTGGGCGCTTTTTTTAAATGCCAGCTCCGGCGTCTTTTTCTGCAGCTCAGAGCGTCTTCTCAGGTTGAAAAAAGTTCAACTTTTCTGGAAAAAAAAAACGCCCACGTCAATCTCCTTTTCCCCAGCTAACCAATGACAGAGACCTGTCGTTTCCATAACAACATGCGAGGAACGTGATTGGTCGAGAAGGCTCCAGCTCGAAAAAATAAAATGGCGGCCGAAACGCCCATTGGAGCATAGTTTTGTATAAATGTAAGTTTAATTTTCACTTTCAACAACTTCTGATTGCATTTCTAGAGAGAAACTAATATTTTAGTTTTTAAATATGTGATTAGTTATTGCAAATACGCTCTCTGTTTGTAATTCAAATAGACTTCCGTTACGCTGCCTATCTGTTTCTCTATGCTGCCTTCGTGCACAGACGCTAGTGATGGGAAGTTCGAGTCATTTTTGCGATTCGGATGTTTGAATCTCGTTCAGCAAAATGAACGAATCTTTTTTCGAGTCATTTCGTTCATCTGAGCAGTTAAATTAATATTGCATGCTAATAGCCAAATTACCCCATAACATTTATTTATGCTAAATGTTTTGATCAGATATATAATAAGAAATAACTTATATTGTAGTTAGGGACAAGTTATGAGAAACAGGTATTTAATTATTTCCTGACAGCCATATAAGCTCTGAAATCTGTACAAGAAACAAAAAGGATTATAGCTCAACTCTAGAGACTTATTTTGCCCATATAGGCTGCATTTACAGAAAACATAAATGATTAGTTCATCTACCGAGTCCACGCGGGTCCGAGTCGTTCGTTCTTTTGTCACGTGATATGACCGATGCTTGTTTAATGTATTACATACAAAAATAACTTATTTCCTGACTTCCCTTACAAATATTCATGCAGTTTTTAACTCTTGCTTTTGATGCATTTCTGTAAAATTATGTATTTATAATTCATTAACAATTTTGGGTCACTCAAGAATGCAATAAGGTTTACAGGTTGTTGTTTTTCACTAAAAAGTCTCATGCAGTTTGCAAAGTATATAATAATAGGCTATTGAAATCATTTAAATGTGCAATTATTTAATAAGAGATCACTTGTGTTTTTTACTAAAACGTCTCGTGCAGTTTGCAAAGTATATAATAATAGGCTATTGAAATCATTTAAATGTGCAATTATTTAATAAGAGATCACTTGTGTAATATATGCATTAGAAATAAACACTGACTTTACAAGTGTTGCTTATGTTTATATTTTGCCAGCACAGTTCTTATTCAAAATAGTTAGTTATTAAGATAAATTAAAAACACATGCAGAAATCCACAAGAAACATTTGTGAATATACTGACAGAAAAAAGAACAGAATGGTACGTTTTAGAGAAGATGTTTATTGCACATATCTTTTTATCATTTTATAATATTTCTTCCTATAATACAACATATAACACGTACATCATGCATTTGACTGATGATCCGGGAAGTGGTCACGTAACGTTAAAGACTCGGACTCGAAGACTCCGGTACAGGCTGCAGGTTTGCCTGCGGAGCTACCATTTGACAAAAGAACTAAAGGACTCGATGACTCGAGAGACGAACTAATCATTTCTCTTTCCGGTATAAGGACTCGGACCCGATGACTCGAGAGACGAACTAATCATTTCTCTTTCCGGTATAAGGACTCGGACCCGATGACTCGAGAGACGAACTAATCATTTCTCTTTCCGGTATAAGGACTCGGACCCGATAACTCGAGAGACGAACTTCATTACTGTTTCTGGTACAATGTTGCACATGCGCGGTCAACACAAAATGAACGAATCACTCGCTGAGACACTCGTTACTCCCGAGTCATTTTAAAGATTCGTTCAAAAAGAACGAATCGTTCATGAACGACCCATCACTAACAGACGCTGACGACGAAGTTATGGCGTTCGGCTGCTGTTTGTAACCAAACGCTGCCAGCATTTTTTTTTCTAAAAAAGCGCCTTGGTCAACTTTTTCTTCTAAAAAAATAAGTTAAGTGTGAACACGGTCTTAAATAGAGATGTATACGGGGGCAAGATGGAGTGGCGCTCCATAACACCAGCCGCTGAGCAGAGTGAGGGCTCAGACCCGGATGTGTAACGTATATTGAAATATCGAAAATGTGTTTCAAAATCATATCATCATTATCGAAATTAATTATATCGCGATAGTTATTGTTATTGAATTATTGTCCAGCCCTACTTCAAACTTAAGTTCGTCTGTATTTACAGAGATTCAATTCCTTGTTGATAAACTGCCACCAAAGACTGCACTCCAGTGATGTAGCGAAACACTTCTAAAGTCATTCAGCATGTCGTAATGCTCTTGTGCCCATGTGACAGACAGCGCTTCTCCTGAGAGGACGGGTAAAAAAGCGAGATGACATGAACAGTACTTCATTCAGTACTCGTCAAAGTATGATGTTTTGTAGCATGCAATGGTAAATTCTGTCAACTGGTGAAAATTATGCATACCTGTCATACTGTGATATATCTTCAGCAAGCAGAAAATGACAGTTTATTTTGCAAACTGTCACAGACAGACGCTCTACACTTATAGTTTATTATTTATATAGTTTTTATTATAATGGACTTGATTTAGTTTAGACGTGTTGCATTACCTGTGTCAGGTGTGTGAAGGTGGTTTACTGATGTCAAGCAACTTGGTGCGTTAAAAAAAATAATATACTCAAAAGTGACCATATATTGGGTATTTTACGGAAGCTTCGAACTTCACTTATCCATTTAAATGGTTAAAATTATTATATTATATTACACTTAGCTTTGCACCCACAAAAATACCTTTCTTTTGTGGAGTTACTGACTCAGTATTTAAAAAAAATTGGACTTGAATTTCCAGCAAAAACAATACTGTATATAATATATAAATATTGCACATACACACATCATTACCATAATATACAATTACTTAAAAATACCATGACAAGATTTTGGGATCACATGCATAACAGCAAACAAAATAACAACTGGGAATACAGTGATCTGTAAATCACATTATATGTGGTATATAAATCCCTCTTAATACAACACTACATGTTCTAATTCTTCATGTAAGGGATGTAGCAAGGAGTTGGCATGTACCGTCCTTTTCAAGGACATTTACCTAAAATTAGAAGTCATAAGGTCTTCATGGTTTAGCTGTCCCAGGGCATGTCACGATTCACAGACTGAGAACAGAGGGAAAGGGAGGAAACAAAAACACACACCATTGTGTGTTAGAAAAGGGGCATGTTCAAAAGACACGTTTCTTACCACCATTTATCAGGCTTTCTCCTGTTGGACAGAACATACAGCATACAAAGAGCTGAAACTGTGCAACTGCCAACCGAGAATCTAAATGTCGAAGTATTTAGAGGCATAATTCGCCACAAGAGGGATTTCATAGAATAAATGAAAAAATAAACTGCAGAGATTTAAGAAGACTGTTTAAATTTGTGCCGAGAACTCACCTTTGACCTCATGCTACGCTCGGAGCGTTTCGCAGCGGCAGCCGCCATCTTTAAAATGTCAGGATTGCTCTTCGACTTCATGATATCTGAAAGACATCACATGACAGTCAACTGTTTATTAATGTTCTTTAAATCTTACGTCAAACCAGTTGATTTAGTTCCAGAGACGGTACCGTAACCACTGCGTTCCATATCCTCCAGTGTGGGTTCCCCCAGTGCTTCATGGGCTTGCTGTAGCTGGTCTCGAAGTCGGCCCAGATCCCGCTCGGCTTTGGCCCTTACAATGCTTAGTTCTGTGTAGATGTCCTTGTATTTATCTGTTGCATATTTTTTATCCTATGACCACAAAGTTGGACATGACATGTGTTCATGTTAGCGTAATAGGCATTAATAACAACATAAATTGGGATGCAACACTTACTCTTTGGGCTGTTTGGAGTTCATCTTTTAAAGAGTTTATCTCCTGCTTCAGATACTGCACTTCTGACTCTTTCACCCTCAACATCACCTGTAAACCAAAGCAGAAGAATAAGTCTTTCTTTCCCAGGATGCTTTGACACGGGCTTAGAAGTGATGATGATAATACACACCTCTAGTTCATACAATTCCCTGCTATGCATGACAACGTCTCCACCATCTTCGCTCGTCATCGATCGCATTTTGGTGATCTCGGCTGCAAGACGGTTGTTTAGCTCCTTAATAACAAATGAAACAAAATGATTTTGCAACAAGATTTAGATTATATCTTACATTAGACTTTCCGGCAAATACAAGTAACTTGATCACCGATTAAATTCTTATTTTTTATATTTATTAATTTAGCAGACGCTTACAAATGAGCAACTTATAAATGAGTAAACATTCAGCATTTATGTAAGAGTTCGAAACCTTGCAAATGTTCATATCCTAATATGCTTATCAAAATGGTTTGCAATAAGTGAATGAGAGAGAGAGGCTTTTGCTTTCCCAGAAAGAATGCAAAATATATGTTGATTGTGTAATATTCACTTTTTAAATGTATTTTATAACTTATAAGCCAAAGAATACAAAGCTATGCTTACAAGCAGGAATAGTACTGAAAACAGATAAATGACAGATAAGGGGGCATCGTTATTTTTGCAATTCTGTTTTGTGCCACTAGGAGTGTAAGAATTCACACTTTCTCCTTTCTGGTGAATTACCATGGTTACCTGGTTGTGTGCATTGAGTTCCTGGTTCTCCCGTTGGCACTGCCTGAGAGCTTGTCTTTCAGCCTCGAGCGCCTGGGCCAAGTGAGCGTTTTCTAAGCACTTTTGAGAGTACTGTTCCGATAACACCTCAATCTCCCTCTGGTACGACATTAGCTCCTCCCTGCAACGTACATACATACAAGCCTTTAGTTTTCCTTTCATATCCTTTCAGGTGTCAACCTTTGATAAAAGAGAAAGGCCTCTAATGTCTAGACAGAAGTACAGCCAAGAGCTTGAGGGCAGATTATAGGCATGTAAACAAACAATGGCTCTGAAAGAAACTCTGGAATCGCTCTTGATTTGGCAAGGCATAACCATCTTTTGGACTTGGCAACTGGAGGCAGTCATGCAGTTTAGCTTCAGGCGCTTGTCTTAAACTTTTCATCCACTTATATTAATGTGGCACAATATGCAGAGGTGTTTGCTTAACACATTTGAACAGAATACAAGGAATGTCACACTAATGAAACCACAATAGCAGTGTAAAGATCATGTTTGGCTGTGGAGATGTGGCTTTTAAAGTGTACACTTTTCAGTTTCCGTTTTTCCAAGCGAGTGCATTCGTGGAAATGATCTACAATTAAAAATCAGCGACGAAGTGAAAAGGTGTAGCTGTGGTAGATTTAACTGCAAGCCTGTTACGGTTCACTGAACAACAAAGGAGTAACAACTGACTCGTGTTGCCTGCGGATTTCCTCAATGTCTGCGTTTTCATTGTTGCTGCTGGCTTTGCGTGCTTTCTCCAATTCCCTCTCGAGCTCTGTCCGATGTGCGTTCTTCATTGCTTCGATAGCTAATAAAATAATCAAAAAGGCCTGTAGTGATTATTTAGTCTAGTTACAAACTAAATAAAAGCCAAACACAAGCACGAGAAACTCAAGCCACAAAAACGTTTTTTTTTTTTCCTGACTAACCAGCAATGGTCGCTGCAGTCTCTTCAGCCAGCAGTCTCTCCTTATCCTTCTGCTGCTTCTCCAGTTCCCGCTGGTATTTTTTCTGCAGCTCATCTATCACTTTCTGGTGGGACACCTCCATGGCAGCAAAGCCCCGTTCACATGTAGCCTGTAGGGGTGGAATCAGACAACAAGGATGAGTTTGGTCCACATTTGTCTGTGTTGATTCTAGTCCACGAACACTTTTTGGACAAGGATGACACTTACACAGACAACACAGATTAGCAGCGTGTAGACAACGGTGTCCACAAAGATAGAAATTATGATGAACATAAAGGGAACATAGGCCAGTGAGAGATGGCTAACATAATCTCATCCACAATAGTGGAACTATGGATTGCAACTGTGACAATTGTTCACAAACTATACAATTGCAAATTGTATTAGACATCAACTCAACTTTATTTATATAGCGCTTTTTACAATTTTCATTGTTACCAGTGTTGGGAGTAATGCGTTACAAAAGTAATGCATTACAGTAACATATTACTTTTTGCTGTAACGCAGTAGTGTAAGGCATTACTAATCAATTTTCAGTAATATTTTACTCTGTACATGTTCAGTAATGCTTGCATTACAACAAACTTTTCGCCCGAGAGACATTAACAAATCAAAAATCCCACAAGTAAGTTGTATTTCCTGTTCGTGAATAGACGAGTGGGGTGTCATTCATCTCCCTCTGGCTGGTGGAACTATTTTGTATTGTAACGCAGCATGATTTCAGTCTCTGAGCTAAAGGTCCGAGGCTATTGGCCCCGCCCGGTTCGCTGTAAGCGCCAGTGTTGCGATTTCCCGCACAATTGGGCTATTTTGAAAATGCAGTTGCGGGAAAAATTATGAAGCCGCGGGTTGCGGGTTTTTGGGCTACTTTCATAATGTACTGCGGCCGCCAAAATGTTTATTTATATTCTAAGGATAAATGTTAATTGATGAGATTCTTAATGTGTATTCATACTCAGATGAATACCTGGCAACTCCAGTACCGGCCCGTTCTCAAAAGTGTGGGGAACGAGTTTCTGACAGGCAGGCTACAGTACAGGGAGGGACGCGGGAGCTCAGCTCAACCAAAGAGGAAAATATAGCGGTGGTATTAGACAATGCATCCGAATTATGCTTTTACTGATGTTTCGTAAGGTGCATGTCACGTTGCACAATGAAAGAAATCACTCGTGAGTGTACAACAGTTGATTCTTCCGGCTGCCAAATATCACGTTTGAGCAGCTATACGCAGTCTAGAACAACTAAAACATTGACGTCCTTGTACACATTATACATATGCAATATATTTAACCATGCTTATTTCTTAAGCAAGTTTTTGCATGTCTTACGAAGAGAAAACACGTTTCTCGTCCATTTCCTTGCTTGGCCTCAAGCACACATGGGATATTTTTTAAAGGGATACTCCACCCAAAAACTAAAATTCTGTTATCGATTATTCACCCTCTAGTTGTTCCAAACCTTTATAAATTTCTTTGTTCGGTTGAACACAAAGATATTTGGTAGAATGTTAGCAACTGAAAATTCTTTGGCATCATTGACTACCATAGCAGAAAAAAATATAATGGTAGTCAAAGGTGACCCAGAATTGTTTGCTTTCCTAAATCCCCCAAAATAGGGATGTGCGATTTGGGGAAAATATCTAATTGCGATATTTTTGACAGACATTGCAATTGCGATTTGATTTGCGATTTTAACTTTTCTAATTCAAGCTTCAGCTCAATATTGTTGTGTGGAGCACAGTATGCGTATAGTTACCCTGCTGAATGAAAACAACAACAAAAAACATTACAGAAATTCTAATTGTTTCCATTAAAATCATTACAAAATTCATTTTTGTAGTGTGTTTTGGGCATTATTCAAATAGGGATTACTGTTGTTCAATTGGTTCCCAACTTCCAGATTACATCACACCAACAGAATCCAAATACCAGTGTACACCATTATAGTTTCCATTAAAACAAATACAACTCCCATTGTAACCCTTAAATCCATAACATTTTCCATTCTGTTAGTGAATTATTAAAATTAAAAGTTCAAAGGTTACATAGGCTGATTTATTATTTTTTAAGTATGTGGGATTTTTTAAAACAAGTAGAAAATGTGCTGAATGTTTAATTTCATCCAAGTGAAATTAGCAAAACAGTTAGATAGAATTTACATTTGTTTGAAACGCGGAGCTAGGCGTGAGTTGACACAGGGTGCGCGCGTCAAGTTTAAACGGCTCGTCCTCGAGATGCAGGAGACACGCAACGCGGGGAAGAGTCTTGCGAGTATGACACAGGCTGTGGGTCTTCTGAATTGGACGGTTCTTTAGTATTTATTTGCCTAATATGATCGATCTGACTCTGCAGATGCCATAATAACACACACACTCTCTCTCTCCTGCCTTCTGTTTGTTTGTTGTTTTAATGTCGGACGTTTACGCAGTTGGCTAGGGCAGTGCTGATAGGCATAACGGAGGTGCGCTCACTCAGTTGGTTAACAAGAATGCCACTCAAAGCGGGCTTGGAACAGACGCGTTTCCTATTTTTCACATCGCTTCCACATTGGAAGCGATGCCTCTTGCGATTAGCAAAGCCTCTTGCGATTAGCAAATCGCAACGTCTCACATCACGATTGTGATTCGATTTTGATTAATCGTTCAGCCCTACCCCAAAACATATTTTGAGTTCATCAGAACAAAACATATATACAATACCTAGGAAACCATTCAGATAAGAAAATATAGCAATATAAACGTCTTTTGGCAGTTGTTAACTTTGATTTGACACCGGAAAATAATTGGGCTAGTTTTCATTCCTTTTGGGCGGGTTTTGAGGGGTCATTGGGCTGCTTTCAGGAAGCTAGTTAGCAAGATCCCTGTGACCAGCAGCAATGACAAGGTAAGCTAACGTTACATGATGACTAGCTAGAATTCTATATAATCTAGTTCAGTGATGAGATGGGACTATTTTGTATTTAAATACCTTTGAAAAAAAGTAATTGTATTTTGTATTTAAATGTGTTTAATCTTGGTATTTTTATATTTTCAAACTGAAATACTTTTTGCCAATCAACCTCCTTATAAGACTGCATGGATGGGCAGTGTATTCAAATACATCCATTTGATATACAAAATACTATTATTTATATTATATTATAGATTAAAATGCATTTAACCTAGTATTTTTTTTGTATTTTTGTGTGTATAGCCTAGTTAATTCAAGAAATCAGCAGTCTAAAGAGGTTGATTGGCAAAAAGTATATTGTATTTTGAAAATACAAAAATTCAAAGACTTATTTTAGAATGTTAAGTTCTACTTCTGTAGTTATTTTGGTGAAAGTAACTCAAAAGTAATACAGGAGTCATGTAACGTATTACAATTCTGAGACAGTAATATTGTTTAAATAACAGTAACAAGTAATCTGTAATGTATTACAGTTTGGAAGTAACTTGCACAACACTGATTGTTACAAAGCAGCTGTACATGAGACATATTGACTATAAGCAAAACAATTAAAGTTATACCTGTAAAAACAAGAAAAAGGTGAAAACACAGAAGACAGACATACCCACATACAAAACACTCCACACACACAATATGCACACGTACTAACACACACGCACACACACACGTCTGGTTTACTATCTCCGTGGGGACAGTCCATAGGCGTAATGTTTTTTATACTGTACAAACTGTATATTCTATCCCCTATCCCTACCCCTAAACCTAAAGATCATAGAAATCTTTTTGCATTTTTAGATTTAAAAAAATATTGTTCTGTACAATTTATAAGCTTTTTTTGACCGTGGGGACCTCAATATTGGTCCCCACGGTGACACGAGTCCCCATGTGTTGGTGTGCGTTCAGGTTTAGGTCCCAACCGGGATATACAAACATGAACGCATATACACACACACGCACGCGCACACACACACAAATCAAACAAAATGAGTATTTAAATAAATGAAGCCTACGCTAACTTTTCTTCAATCCACTTCACTTCAAAAAAAAAAAAAGGGGGGCAGTCGTGGCCTAATGGTTAGAGAGTCGGACTCGTGACCAGAAGGTTGCCGGTTCGATCCTCAGGGCCAGCAGGTAACAACTGAGGTGCCCTTGAGCAAAGCACCTTACCCCTACTTGCTCCCCGGGCGCTACAGTGATAGCTGCCCACTGCTCCGGGTGTACGTGTGCTCACCACTTGCTGTGCGTGTGTTCACTACTCTCTGGATGGGTTAAATGCAGAGGTCACATTTCGGGTATGGGTCACCATATCTGACTAATAGGTCACTTCACTTCACTTTTTTGGCAAACAACTGCACTAAAAAAGAAATTAGTTTTTTTTTAATAATAAAACAACAGATATACAACTCAAAATCAAGACATCTGGACATTTTAATGGTGTGTCAAACCTGATGAATTTATAAACTATCACTTTATTTGCTATTCGCAATCGAATGTAATGAAATTCATATATTTAAGCTTACATGTCTAGATATTTTTGGGGCCACTGCACTGTAGTGGTGCTATTTTATGCAAGAAGACTGTTCAGCTGTCTGTATATCAGATGAGCGAACGATACTGTTGTTTTCATAGGGCTAAATTCCATGAACAAGGTCTGTCTCATTAGAGCCCTGCAATTCAGCCCGGGCCCGGCGGGCCCCGACTTATTTACGCCCCTCGGGCCGGGCTTAGGGCCAATTTTTACATCATAGCTCACAAGCGGACCGGACTTCGGGCTTGTTTTAGGCTTGTCCTCCTTTTTATATATTAGACATTCATTAATATTTCTAATATATATATTAGAAATTCAGTAAATAAAGAAGCGATAAGAAGTTGATGATGGTAAATTTAAAACATCCAACACGTTTACATATTACGCTGACACACATTACACATTCTGCGCGCAGTTGAGCCCGCGCGTTCACACAGGTTTCCCATTATTCACCTCACGTGCAATGGAGAACATAAAGAGAAAAATTGCAAATGGCGAACTTAAAACACAGAAAAACAAAGAGGAAAGGCAAACTTCTGGGCTGTTTTTCTACACGATGTTCTTTAAAGGGAACCCGGTGTATAGAGAGATGTATGGCTTAATGCGTTGTAATAGCCTTACACTACTAGCATTTGTCGTTAGAAACACATCAAATATTTTCAGCTCTTAAAAAAACCCTAAATGTAATACTCATTTTAACCTAAAGAGGCCGCCATGTTCTTTTTCATGAATTTATCATATACACAATGTTTTAGATATTATACAATGCATTTTATCCAGATTTTGACTTTTTGATGTTGATTTATTAACATCAGTAGCCTAACGTTATTGTCTTTTCTCCCTCGGTCATTAGCTGACGAGGGCTAATATTCACGTGTGCTCTAATACAGAATAAATAACCAAACCACAAGCATTATTATTGTGTTTATCAGTATATTCTCATAATGCATAAAGTATACGATTATGGTGGATGCTGATGTCTTAAATAGTCTAAAATGTCTCAAAGGCGGTAGTTTAAAGCTATGATTTAATGCACGCTCACCTTGAACATACGTGTAATAATGAACGCGTTCTTCTTTTATGGCTGGCAGGCTGGCTTGTGTCAAGAGGACATACCGCCACCTACTGTCCCTTTGTGTTTGTATATCTGATCTTATGTTTTACGTGTCATATTTTACTGTTATACAAGGAAATACGTGTGTGCTTCGCTGTTGCGAAAGAGAACAGGTTTAGGTCGCAACCATTTGACATCACGGATTCTGACGCAAAAAAATGGCGGCCTCCAAGTAAAAGTATTTTTTCAAAGTTTATGAATACTGTGACAGTTACACAGTTCTTTTTATGTCACAATTATAAAGTCAATGCCATTGTTCATATATTAAGCCATACATCGCTCTATACCCAGGGATCCTTTTAAGAGATTGTTCTTTTGGCTGTACCCGTGTTAGGAAGCCGTCTCGTTTTCTGTTTGGGATTAGACTTTTTTCATTGTTAATTGTTGCCTAAGCGTAAAGTAAGACAATCTGCATGTTGTTGTTGTTATTATTATTATTTTTAATTGTTTCGATTTTAATCGTTTTCGTTTGTTTTAAGCACATTGTTCGCCGTTGCAAGCAGCAGAGCTCCTCAGTTTATAAAAAAGTGTAATAAACGTAATAATAAATAATAAAAAATATGTTTAAACTAACATTGTGATATGCTTAAATTGTTGAGTCTTTTACTTTATTTAAAAAAATCTTTGGATTTTATTGCAGGCAAGCCAAGTGTTGATTTGATAGACTAAATTGAACGTAGTCAACTCACCATCGGCCGCTAGCCGCTTGGTCGTCTATTTAAAAAACAAAAAGTTTAATTTACCAAACAAAAAAATGCTCCAATTTTTTTTCTAAATTAACTTAAGGAAAAAATATATATAACTACTTTTCCATTAAAAAAACAAAACGGAACTATTTTAATGGCTGCAACAGTAGTATTGGCTGTGTAATGGGATTAAAAATAAATAAATAAAAAATCGGCCTCTAGGCGGGCTCGGGCCGGAGTGTCTCGGGGCAGGGCCGGGCTCGGGCCTGAGTGTCTCGGGGCAGGGCCGGGCTCGGGCCTGAGTGTCTCGGGGTAGGGCAGGGCCGGGCTCGGGCCTGAGTGTCTCGGGGCAGGGCCGGGCTCGGGCCTGAGTGTCTCGGGGCAGGGCCGGGCTCGGGCCTGAGTGTCTCGGGGTAGGGCAGGGCCGGGCCTGAGTGTCTCGGGGTAGGGCAGGGCCGGGCTCGGGCCTGAGTGTCTCGGGGCAGGGCAGGGCTCGGGCCTGAGTGTCTCGGGGCAGGGCAGGGCCGGGCTCGGGCCTGAGTGTCTCGGGGCAGGGCAGGGCCGGGCTCGGGCCTGAGTGTCTCGGGGCAGGGCAGGGCCGGGCCTGAGTGTCTCGGGGCAGGGCAGGGCAGGGCCGGGCTCGGGCCTGAGTGTCTCGGGGCAGGGCCGGGCTCGGGCCTGGATTTAAGGCCCGTGCAGGGCTCTATGTCTCATGAACCGGTGCATTTCAGCATCTCCTGCTGAGTGCAGAACACCTTCCTGTCCCCATATCACAACCACACCTGCACTTGTTTTTTCAACAGCTCTCTGGCTGGAAAATCTAATTTCCTCTTTAGTAAAAAAACCTGCTAGTTACAACCTTCAACGTCAATGTCTTTGATTGAAATGTAAATAGCAAAAAATACACTAATTTAAACAAACTGTACATGTGTCATATTAATGTAGTTAATGATTATAAAATGCAACCCTGAGCATGTAACCATGTGAAGGTTTTAGGAAAGATCGCATGCTTACTAGGGATGAAACTAGAGAACTAGGGAACTACAGACCTATATCGAATCTACCTTTCATATCTAAAGTTCTGGAAAAAGTAGTTTCAACTCAATGATGCTCCTTCCTCCAAAGGAATGACATCAATGAAGAATTCCAGTCTGGATTTAGAGCATGTCACAGTACAGAGACTGCTTTGATCAGAGTTACAAATGATCTGCTATTGGCATCTGACCGAGGTTGTTTCTCGTTAATGGTGCTGCATTCGATACCATTGACCACAGCACACTCCTACATAGACTCGATAATTACGTTGGCATTAAAGGAATAGCTTTGAAATGGTTTAAATCTTATTTATCCGACCGTTTTCAATTTGTAGCAATAAACAATGAGGTGTCACGCAAATCGCAAGTCCAGTACGGTGTACCACAGGGCTCAGTCTTAGGGCCTCTGCTCTTCGCATTATACATGCTACCTCTAGGAGATATAATAAAGCGACACGGAGTTAGCTTTCACTGTTATGCTGATGATACTCAACTTTATATTTCCTCGAAGCCTCATGAAACACAGCAGTTCCATCGAATAATGGAATGCATAGTCGATATAAAAAACTGGATGAGTAACAACTTTTTATTACTGAACTCGGACAAAACGGAAGTGTTACTTATTGGACCGAAAACTGCTATAAGTAACAACCAAGAATACTGTTTAACTATTGACGGATGTTCCATAAAACCCTCGTCGTCAGCAAAGAATCTTGGCGTTCTATTCGATAGTAATCTGTCATTTGAGAGCCACGTCGCCAACACCTGTAAAATTGCGTTTTTCCATCTTAAGAATATATCTAAACTACGTCATATGCTGTCAATGTCAGATGCAGAGAAGTTAATTCATGCATTCATGACATCGAGACTAGATTAATGTAATGCACTGTTAGGTGGTTGCCCTGCAGGCTTATTACAAAAACTCCAACACGTGGCAGCTCGAGTTCTTACACGTACAAAAAAGTATGAACATATTAGCCCGGTTCTGTCAACCTTGCACTGGTTACCTATAAAGCATCGCGTTAACTTTAAAATCTTACTTATTACCTATAAAGCCCTACATTGAATGAACTCCTTTTGTATTACAGTCCTTCACGTGCATTACGCTCTCAGGCGTCCTGTCAGTTGGTAATACCTAGAATTTCAAAATCAAGTGCTGGTGGTAGATCCTTCTCCTATCTAGCGCCTAAACTTTGGAATAGTCTTCCCTGCACTGTCCGGGAGGCAGACACACTCTGTCAGCTTAAATCTAGACTAAAGACGCATCTTTTTAATCTTGCATACACTAGACTTCCATAATATAAATCTTCTGAGGGTTTAGGCTGCACTAGTTAGATCAACCGGAACCAGAAACACAACTGATGTACTTGTTGCATCAAAGAGTACAGAACAGTACTCTACTCTGAGCCAGTCTTGTCTCATTGTTCCAAGGTTACAACAGAGAGCAGGATGCAGTTCATGGCCTGACCTGATGGTAGAGCGGAGAATGGGAAGCGGCGACCTGAAAAGAGCTGAGATGATAGAGCTGGATAAAGAAGGACGCGGTCACCTGACATGTCTTCATGGCCTGACCTGATGGTAGAGCGGAGAATGGGAAGCGGGGACCTGACAAGAGCTGAGATGATAGAGCTGGATAAATCCTGGAATCCCCTGGTTGGGCCTGGGTTCTCCTGAGGTTTTTTTTCTCGATTAGAGTTTTGGGTTCCTCGCCACCATTTGCATACTGTTTTGCATCTGCCTGGCCGGGGGACTGCTTTAGAATTTTAAAGTTTTACTTAATTAATATTGCATATAGGAATTTATAGTCTGTTATATTTGACCTGTGCTTCTCTCTCCTTTATCTTAAATGTGTGCTCTCACTGTGTGTGTGTGTGTGTGTTGTGTGTGTGTGTGGGTGTTGTGGTGTGTGCTGTGTGCGGTCTTTGTGTTGCGCGTACTGTCTGTGGTACGTGTGTGTGTGTGTGTGTGCGCGTACTTGTCTGTGTGTCTGTGTGTTAGTACGTGTGCATATTGTGTGTGTGGAGTGTTTTGTATGTGGGTATGTCTGTCTTTGTTTTCACCTTTTTCTTGTTTTTGCAGATACAACTTTAATTGGTTTGCTTATAGTCAATATGTCTTATGTACAGCAGCTTTGTAACAATGAAAATTGTAAAAAGCGCTATATAAATAAAGTTGAGTTGAGACAATATCAAAATCTCACTGTATGATAATACCTCGGTGTAAAGTCTATGGTATGATATTTATTGCTATATTTAAAGTGACAAATGATGACTTGAAAACGTGCGATAAGCATCCTCTTTTCTTTATCCTCTAATCATAACTGTTGCTTAGAGGTATGAGTTATAATAGTATGAGATGGGTCATATGACCTTAAAATCCCTTTTATAAAATAACATAATTGCACCAAATAGACCCTGACAAAGGTAACATCTATTATTTTTTCTAACATTCTCTATGTTAGGACAGAAGACCTATCGTTTCATACAGTCATGTGACCACGAAAATATTGAGACAATCCCTAATGCTTACTATTGTTTGTAATGGTCTGTTTACATTAAGAACAATGACTATAAAGATAACTATACAGATAACGATTATAGTGTTATGTTTATGCTAAGCTTGCGTAACCCTTTCACGTATAGAGGTCAATACAAAAAGCTATTCAAAAAGTATTTTCTTGCATCTGTATGGGTTTTGTGCAACTATGCCATCAACCACTACAGGGGACATTAGTGCACCATCCTATACACTCCGTCATCTCAAGTGGATATCTGAAATTCTCTTTGAAAAATACAATAAAAATAAAAAAAATCTTATTTTCCTATGAGCATAAAAACAGAAAAGAAAATGCTCTGAAATTTATCCCAATATTGTCCCTCTTTATCATTATAGGTGTGGTGTGGATGTAGCTAATCTTTTAAATTTAAAACGATTTGAAAATTTGACCTTTATGGTTATCATTATTAGTGTAAATAAATACCAGTTGCAAGAAAAAAAACGAATTTGAGACTTACTGCAATAAGAAAAAATATAAAAAACAGGCTACAAGAACAGACACTAATACACGAATGCTAGTTTCTTTAAGCTGACGCCACTCAGTTTATTACTAAAAATGACTCTTTGGTCACATTAACACATCTCTTAAAAAAATGCAATCATGTCATTTATTTAAATCCTCCCTAGTTAACATATTTACATCTGCAACACTAACTGTATCAGAGAAGAAAACAGTATATTGATATTTTATTCTAACATGATTTTTAAGATGTTGGGTCAAGATTTGGAAATGTTCTTTTAATACAATATTCAATTCAATTCAATTGACAAATGCTGCGTCCCCATTCGACTACTTATACTATGCACTAAAACAGGACTGTACAGTGCAACATATATGTCGCATGTGCTACAAAAAAAACGGTCTGTGCTAAGAATAAATTTAATAGTGTAGCACGCATGCAATAAAGATTTGAACGAGCATTAGACAGAACCGCCCGTTTGTGTGAACTGCGTTTATCGTGTGTGAGGTTAACTAATGGTGCACCACTATTTATTTTCGTTTATATTTATTTTTTGCGATTAAAACTTGTTTTCCCGGCTGCATTAAGTCCTTTTATCTAGAGCCCTATGATCTGCGCGATGTGGGAAAACATGGAAGGAATCACGCAAGCGTGAGTCACGCAAGCGTGAAGCGTAAATCTACAATTTAAAGGGGCCATTCTTTTGCTGTTTTTGAAGCTTTGATTATGTGTTTTGGGTGTTTAACAGTCGATGTTCATGCTTCTAGTTTCAAAAAACGCTTTATATTTCACATATTTCAAGTCTATCACCGCTGTCCCTCTTCTCACAAAATGACTGGATTTTTTCCGGTTTACATAAAGTCCCTCCTTCCGAAAAACTTTGATTTGTAAAGCAGACCAGGTCTGTCGTGATTGGTTCCCCGCTTAGTGTGTGTCTGAAGATGTCCCACCCACACCATATCAGCGAGCTTCCGCTTCTCAGGCTGTTGTGATTGGTCGGTCCCCCTCTCAGTGCACATGTATTTATAAGCTTTGGCTTTTAGCAATAAACAGTAACAATGGCATCAACTTAACTTTATCAGTTAAAAACATGCGGATCGATCGAAGAGTAACGGATGTCTGCTAGTGCATGTGTAAACGTCAATCTTTGTAAGAGATCGCAATTTTTTTCCTACTATGGCGAGGGAAATGACACCGGACCGATTGGGTCAGACCGGTTATATTAATTAACACTAATAACAGAAGCGTTAGTTTTGCCTTTTTATATTGGACCTAAATTGGATAAAAAAACAAGCAGATTGACTAGGAGACATTTGCAAGCAGGACTTCAAAGGACGTTTTATTGAAGTGTTTTAGAGGTATGCGCGCACACACACACACACACACACAATATCAGCGTATTACACAGAACAGCTTTCACAGCCGATGTTAAAGTCATGGAAGCTGTTATTTGACTGTTGGTTATCTTAGAATGTGTGTAGTTTAATTCTTATTACCAGCTGTAGGACTGTGATGAAAGTTAAAGTAATTAAGCGCGCAGCTCAGTCCAATGTTTACAATCTCTGATAACCAAATAATACTCCAGCGGCTCTTCCTCTTCTCTAAGGAAGGCCTCGCCCCTTTATTGGCGTATTCCTTTGGGCAGAGGTTTTTCAAAAACTCGGAATAGTGACAATTTACCCAGGAATTAAAGGGCTGTAATCCAATTCCAGCCATTCTCTGTAGTCCTTGAAAAGCGAATTATGTTAAAAACAATATCTTGCTTGGCTTTGAACTTTGAGCTTTATCATTTTGCAGATATTGTTTATACTCTAACAGCAACATTATACACTAATTAAAGTTTGAAAATTGGCATCACAGGGAATGGCCCCTTTAAATGTCCTCTGCTTGTTCTGCGTGTCTATGAGTGAATGGGTTGCACACTTTAACATGTTACAAGCGTGACACTCGTGGATTTGTCTGTATCTCAATATACGAGGACTATTTAAACTGTAATAAACACTATAGTATACTATATAGTATATAACGTACAGCCCTGCACTAAAAGTATGTACCATTTTTGTTATGTAAAGGCATATACATTTTTGTGCATTCGCAAAACGGTATGCAAACATACTGGGACATTCGAACATAAAACATAAGTGGCCGTTGTTGCCTAGGCAACAATGTGATCGTTAACAGTCATAAACATCAAAACATAAAAAATACATGTAATGTTTACTGTATACTTTTATTTAGTGTTGTCACGGTACCAAAATTTCAGTAGTCAGTACCAATACCAGTAAAATTCCACAGTTCTCGGTACCAAAGCAAAACACCAGAACATGCTAATTGAAACACAATTTTATTAATAAAGCTCATTGTTAATATAAATGTATAGAAAGCAATGCCATTTTGTATACATGAAGTATACAAGTTAATTGTTGCTGAAACAGTGCTCACTGGAGTCTTTCATGCTGATGAACATCCTTCTCAGTCTGCTGCTGTAAAAGACAAATAGTAAGTCAACTGACTGAACAAACAAGCATATGCAATATTAAAACATACCTCAGATTTTATACGGCATTTACACAAGATTACTTACATTAAGGTAACTGTGTATTAAAATAATAATGCAACAGATATATTTTTCTTTAGTTTAAATGTGGCTTTTTAAACCTAATAGAGTTATCTATCCAAGACATACATATTGCTAGTCATACAGTTAGTATGATAGTTTTCTAGCACATATATTTCAGATAGGCCTAAATAAAATAGGTACTGTAAACCCCATCCTGTCCTCCCATTTATTTTACCCCATTACAGTTATAAAAGAATTAAATGGTTAATAAGGGCACTTGACTGGATTAGCATTGGCGCTAACAAATTAACACGCAAACAGGGACGTTAATTTTAACATAACCTTTAACTTAACATATGCTACAACATTCATAATGCAAACGCGAACAGAATTTGAAACTTACCGCTTGAATTGTTAACTTAAATCCGGATGTTTCCTCCTTTCACCACAAAACTCTGTTCGTTTTCTTCGTGATATGACTTTAATCTGAAGTATTTCTGTGCGCATCTCTTGTGGATCGGAGCCTCGCTTATCTGCTCATCACGTCTTGTTGCGTCTATGAAAAGTTTCCGACTGACAACCTGTCAGACAGAGCATCAGTACCCGGTTGACCCGGTACGTCGGTGGTACCGTGTCTTATGAAAATTAGGTATGGACAACTTTTTTATTTTTAGGTACCGACTTGGACCCAAAGTACCGGTACTTTTGACAACACTACTTTTATTTATTAAATCTGTGACGCATCACTTAGAGTAATTCTATTAATAGTGGAGCGTCACTAAATTCCGCCCACTTATGTTTTAGTGCGCTTCACATTTTCCCAGGAAACAGACCATCCAAGTACTTCAAGAATACTAATTTTAACATATTGTCATTTGGGACATACTTTGAAATTTAGGATAGACAGTATTCGAATTGGAATCATAAAAATCATCAAACAGTTACCTTGCCTTACTGTGTTATTTATTAATAATTAGATTTAAGCAGCTGGCATTTTGCAGTCATCAAAGATAAGCAGCGATTTATGCACAGAACTTGCAGTCTTGCATTGACCCTCAGGCAAAGAGGTTAAGTATTTTAGGCTACGCAACAAAATTGCTAATGTTAAGTATGTAATATCTGGGAGAGTGTTTTACGTATGCAATTTGTTTTTGCTACCTCATTAGCATATCCACACTCCTAATATGATATCGTATCATGCATACCTAATGTTAACAGCCATGTGTCACTGGTGACAGTTATTAGGCTAGACCAAAGCACAACAAAGCAGGGTTAGTATGAGAAAAGAAAGGGAAAGGGTCGGGTTTAAGGTTGCCACAAAAAGTCATTACGAACGGAGAACTGCAAGGACACGGAACTCCTTGACCTTAATGTTTTCCAGATTTTTCTCGTATTTCAGATGCAGCAACATTGGATCCCCTTCGCGATCTCGTTGACTCATTTCCTCTGACAATTCCATCAACTGCGACACAAGCTTTTTGATCCGCAGTTTGAGGAAAGCCAAGTTGGGCTTGCTGTCTTCTCCAGGGTTGGCGTCATCGGGGCCCACAGCATCTGTAAGCTCTTCCATCTCTTGGTTGAATTGTTCTATCAAGTTGCTACACTCCATCTCATGCTTCTTCTGAAGGTTCTCCATGCACACGGTCAGGGAGTCGATCTCTTTCACGTTCTCCTCTGACCTCAGCCTAAGAGTCTCACCAGCTTTGGCCACTTCTTCTCGCAACTTGTCTGCTTCTCGCTCATACGCCTCTTTTAATTCTCGCAGCTCCTTTTTATGCCTAGCCACCATGTCCTGAAGCTGAATGGCCTTGCCGAGAGAGTCAATCGGTTCTCCTTCTATATGAATGTGTGTAACTGCCATTGAGTTTCCTGTGATTGGGCTCTGGAAATTTGACGTGGCCGCCTGCTCGAGTTCAGATTTGAGCTTCAAGTTTTGTGCTCTCAAATCAAAACAATTCACACAGGCACCTACTTCTAGATGTGTCTCTTTTTCTAAATATTTCTTCTCCAGCATGTTCAGTTGAATAACCAAGTATGTGCACGTCACATCCAAGACAGCCTCACGAATATACTCGGACCAACATCGAGATCCATAGCTTGAAAGAGTCAAAGCCAAAGATTGGAGCTGCTCATTTGTGGGATCCCTAATACCTGAAGCTATCTGATTTAATGATACCACTTTCTTTCCTATAACGCGCACAATACTTTTTAGGATGCAGGAATAAGCGTCATCGCCAAACAAGTAATTCAAAATTTTAGATTTCGTGGTCGTCTCGTCACTCCTTATACATCCAGTGCTTTCTTCTCTGCAAGTTGTAGGCATTACAATACTTTGAATGTCTTTAAGGTTGGATATTGTATTCATAAAAAGCAGCAATTTAATGTCCATTAGCATGTGCTCTACAACATTCCTTATGGGGCCAAGGGGTTGCTCACCCCCGGAGCCTTTCTGACTTTCCTCTAAACCGCCTAAAACTATATGTAGAATCTTTTTATCAAACATTTCCTTCAATCCTACTTGATTTTCACCCAAAATGGCCTCCATGTCAAAATTGGACGAATCGCATTTCTTAACCTCACTGCCCTTCACCAACATATCAAGCACATGATTAAGTGACTCAGACTTTCTCTTGAACTCTTCAACTACTTCCTCAATCCTATCATCATGTCTCTGCACTTCTCTCTGCGTCAACTCCTGGCTCTCACGTTCTGTTCCCGTTTTACTACCAAACGTTACTTCCGCTCTAGCCTGCTCCTTCAACGTCCTAATTTCTTTCTAAGCATCTTCATGCATTTGACTAAACATCCTTGTGCTTTCTTCATTTTTGGTGATGAGCTCTGTATTCTGAGTCTGAAGTTCTCTGCAGATCTGCTCAACGTTATGAAGCATCTGCTCCTTTACTGAAAGCTTGGAGTGAATGACCTCAATTTGTCGTTTGAGTTCTTCGGTCTCGGGAGGTGACTTGTCACCATTGTCATTTTCTGCCACCTGAAATCCAAAACCTCTAAGCGTAGCCTCTTTAAGTTGCAGTCTTTTCTCCGTCTCTTTCAAATTATTACCAAGTACCTCCAATTTAATGAGAGCTTCTTGGAGCTGCTCTGATTTTTCACAGAGTGCTTGTTCGTAAACATGTTTGTCTGTCTCTTTATCATTCTGCTCAGTCGTATCCTGGATTACATTGCTTTGACTGCAACGGAGTCAATCAAGCTCTGCTTTCAACCTGTCTATTTCTCTATCCGCTTCTCTTAGCTGGTTAACAATTTCCTGATAACGCTGGTTCAAAGCTACGTTATTGTTCGCAAGCAATTCAACTTCCTGCGACAGATCTCTGCTTAAGATTTCAGGATGCTCTTCTCTAGAACAAGCTGGTGTATAAGGATTCTTCAGACTTTCTAGTTTCTGCCTCTGAACTTGTCCCAGCATGTCCTCCATGGTGACCAAAGGGGCTTCATAATCTTGGATGCAATCTCCAGCCTTTTCCAAGCTTTTCCTCAATGTCTCGTTCTCAATTTCCTCTTGGCTCTTAATGTTTTCAAGCAGTTTCTGGCATTGTGTAATTTCCCCTGACCTACTGTGCTCTTTTCTTTCCTTTTCTTGAGTACACTGTAGCCAAACACATTCGCTATGCGAGTGTACCAGCTTTATCAGCTCCCTCAGTGTCAGAGGCTTACTGACATCTATCAGGTTCTCAAGCTCTCTAATCTTACCCTCACTATCAAAGAGTGTAAAACTAACAGTTTTTTTAATGGAATTTGAGGGACAGATCTCTGAGGTGCAAGTGTTTTGGGTGTCAGAAAGGTAAGGTTCCTTTGTGGACCAGTGTGAGAGAGAAAGGCTAAGCTGTGCCTGCATGTTGCGCTTTTTCAGTTCTTGCAGCTGCAGGAGTTCTTTGGTTTCCTGGTACTTCTTTGTTAAGCTCTGAGCTTGAGAACTAACCAGTTCTGTCCTCTTCATCTGGGGCTCTGTCTCAAGACTCAAAGGTGACTCCAGCTTGGAAAAGGGGACCAGACAGTTGGTTAACAAACAGCATAATGCTAATCATTTGTAGATTATAATTAATAAATTTCCATACGTTTTGAGGATTTGAGGCAAATTTATACTTAAGTACATCATCTGTGTCATACGACTAAGGTAAAAGAGAGAGTAAATACATTTAGCTTCTTTTATGGAATGATGCAAATTAGAACGCTGGAAAAATTAATGGCAAAGGTTAGTAAATTATAATAATGCATGCATATTAAGTGGTTAGAGAGCCATTTCTTGGGGTAAGTATCGCAAAATTAGTGCTAGCTAGAAATGCCAGTACAGTTACATGCTATACAGCTATTCATACAAGACACTGTATGAACTATTCACACAATACACTGGCTCTTGTGAGAAACTTAAAGCAACCACTACTGTTTCACAAAGTTCCTTATTTCGACAGTATATTCCTTTTGAAAGTGAATAAATACGATCATAAAACAACAACCCTTAATGCTGTTCTAGGTGCAGATGAAATTGTATCATGGACAGATAGTCTCCTCGAGTGAGAACTTTATATACAGAACTATACCAACTTTAAGATAGTGACACCAAATGTTTGCTTTTACTAAGATAAAAGGTTATACGGTAAAAGTACGAAAAAAATGTTTTGTCCCACACAAGGCAAGTTTGATATACAGACAACGTCCTTGAGAAGTCCAGGTAAAGCTTAAAAAGCATTGCAAACAATATTTTTTTTACAAAAACTAAGACGACAAACACAATAACACAGACAGACATACAAACAAGCACACATACGTCCTCACACATTTTAATACTCTATAGCCAGTCTATTCAATTGGCGGCCCTCGATGTAATTTGTTCCGGCCCTTCAAGTAGCATAGTGTGAAAAATAGTCTCTAGAATAAATTTAGTTCAGTCGGGAACAGACCCTACAGTACTGAAGTGAAGCGCCTGTTCCATTCAGCACAAGCTGCAGCAACACCAAGCAGGAGTCACGTGACGTTAGGCGAGTAGCGCGACTCGCAAGCCCTCTCTCCTGTGAGACGCGGTGAACAGGACGATGACGGATGATAACTTTTATTAGTTTCATTTCTGACAATTTGCTAGCACGAATAGGACCACCATTTCAAAAGTACAGAGGCAAGGGTGGAGAATAGCGCGTCGGAGAACAGCGCCTGTGTAGGTTAATGTTGTTTCACTCACTGAATTTTCCTTTTTTGTTATGCAGTTTCAAAATACAACAAATGAACATGTTTGAATGTAGAAAAGCCTGCTTGGGCATCTTACAATGCACCGATGTTGTTGTTGTGCAGTTTAACATACAACACATCAGCATGTTTAAATGTTGGAAAACACTTTGGGTGTCTTATGGGGCAAAAATGTAAAAATACAACATACACGCACGGCCCTAAGATTGAATCACGGATTTCATGCATTAAACAAATTTTGCTGTATAACGTGGAATGGCACAGAATCTTGCAAATGTATTATGTAAGATTATATTATTTATATTTTTATTTTTCCCTGTATGGTTCAACGTACTGTATCTACTGCAGGTTTTTAATATAGTTTATAAGTGAATACTGTAGTATACTGAAGTATTTTTTTCATGTGGGCAAATATATTACTATTGTATAGTGAAGGACGGAAAATGCAGAATGCAGAAAAATGAAGACAGAAAAAACGGAATTTGGGAAAAAATAAAACTGATTTCTTATTGTTGTGTCATCCCTCATATTGCAAGCCATATCTCTCCGGCCCCTCATTTGGGATGCTTTTCATGAACTGGCCCCCATGACAAACTAATTGAATAGCCCTGCTCTATAGCATATATGTAAAAGATCAAGACAGGTTAAAGATGGAACGAATGAATGGTTAAATATGAATAAAAAAATATCATGCAAATGTTTCCTCGATATGGCATTATTCACATAGTACTTCTCTGCAGAAGATCCTATTTTAGTACCCTTGAGATATACTGATACTCAATGTAATATAATTAAAATTGGTAAAAAAATGGTTTTCTGCAAATATCCTTTTATTTTTTTTTATCCTTTTTATTACCATATTAAACAACTGCGGAAATACTGTAATTTCAGACAATCTCTTAAAATTGTGTTTAGCAGGATCTACTCATCAAGTATGAATGTATCTGGAGGGCACAAATTTAAAACAATAATTTTTCATGCCATCTTTGCATAGTGTTTAATTCATGTTCAATGAATGTTATTCATGTCTATGCTGAAGCATGCAATACAGCTTGCATGATCTGAAACTTGTAATGTGTCATTTCGATCTAACATGGCAAGAGGACTCTTTCAAGTAGAGGCAAAAGGAGCACAGGAAACAAATCTGTTCATGTACATGCAACGGACTCAAGACATGCAAAGCACTGCAGCTTTGATGGTAAAGCTGTAAGCCATGTGTTTTTGTGCTTTCCATAATGACACAAATTAAGTTCAATATCAAAAACATCATGTCTGAATGAATATGGTAAACCATAAAAAAATGACAATGATGTAAACGTGGCCTACCGGTGAAATGTAACCAGCACGGATCTGCTGTTCCCGCTCAAGAGCGTCTTTAAGCTGACCCTCCAGTTCAAGCTTGTGGCGATTGGAGTCCATCAGTTGCTGGTGGCAGCTCTCCAACTGGGCCTTGAGCTCTTCCACCTAGTGTCCATAACAAAGAGCAGCTATGAGTCGTGAACTTAACAGGATTTAACTTCAACTTATATCTTACATAGGGTGTTGCAAGCATGTACCCCTTTTTTATAGCTCTCTACCAGCTTCTCTAGCTCTGACGTGTCTCTAGGCTGAAAGGATGAGGGCAAGGTCACTCTCTTTTCCTCTCTGATGGGTGTCTTCTCCACCTGCTGCCAGCGCTCCTCTATCTCATCCTCCACTTTCTGTTGCAGCTCCACAGAAGGGGGCAGTGCATCTACCTGGACCACGCCCCCACTCTCAAAGTCCATCTTTGCACCATCAGCAACAGGATCGAAAGATGAGCCAGTGACACTCTCATATCTCCTCCACCTTTCTTCTCTCCTCTTGTTGCGCTCATTGGTTATCTCGGCCTGCAAGGTGTCTGATTCGTGCGCCCTCTGCTGGGCCAGAGCCTGGGCGATAGGTCGAAACTCAGCCCAGTCAAAAGTTTTGGACCTGCCTTCACGTCTGCGTTCCCTTGCCCGACTCTTCTTGACTCCGCTGTCCCACTCTACTGAGGATGTCTCGGAAGCCTGGGAATCCTGAGTGATGTCAGGGTGACTCTCAAAAGGTCCGCAAGAACTGTGGTCATTCGTCATGCTGCTTATAAGGAATTTAATTAGGAATCTAAATTGATGTAAAAATAGTTTCTGTTGTACTTAGTGCTGTCAAATCGATTAATCGTGATAATTTATTCTTAAATAAATATTTATGTTTATATAATATTTTATCCATCAGACTGTTTATAAAAATGTTTTAGGAATTTATTTAATTAAAATTTATGTACAAAATATGTTTTGTTGTACTTCGGGCTGTCAAAAATAATGTTCTGATCTTCTAAAATAATGTTTGTGTTTACATACCATTTTCTTACAATCCGATATAGAACTTATTTCAGTTTAGTTTCATTAATGTACATTGCATATAAATTAACTTGCAATAATACCATGTATTTTTATATATAATTTATTTGTTTTAATATTATAATTATTTCCTTTTAATTATAATAACAATTGTGAAAATCGCTATATAAATAAAATTGAACTGAATACAACATACTTGTGTGTGCATGTACATTTATATGTATATATAAATGCACAAACATACAGTGAGGGAAATAATTATTTGATCCCCTACTGATTTTGTAAGTTTGCCTGCTTACAAAGAAATGAAGGGTCTATATTTTTATGGTAGGTTTATTTTAACTGATAGAGACAGAATATAAAAAAATCAGGGGGGGAAATGTTATATAAAGGTTATAAATTGATTTGCATTTCAGTCAGTGAAATAAGTATTTGATCCCCTACCAACCAGCAAGAATTCTGGCTCCACAGATTGGTTATGTGCCTATATGGACCGCAGATTAGTCCTGTCACTTTAAGAAAGTACTCCTAAATCAGCTTATTATGTATATAAAAGATGCCTGCCAACAGAATCTGTATCTTCCATTTCAACCTCTCCACCACCATGGTCCAGACCAACTAGGTTTTAAAGGATGTCAGAGACAAGATTGTAGACCTGCACAAACCTTGAATAGGCTACAGAAAGAAGCTTGGTGTGAAGGAGACAACTGTTGGTGCGATTATTTGGAAATAGAAGAAATACAAAATAAATCAAGCATAGCGTTAGTTCTGGCAGGTCACGCGAGTTCAGCTTGCATCAGCTGATCACATCAGGTGCAGCTAATCAACGTTAACCAATAGTCATACAACACACACTAGACTGCATCCAATGTAAGTTGCAATTCTTTGCTCCTTATCTGCTGCTTAATCGTGTTGCACCTAAAACTTGTATCGCCATCCACGATCGCTTATCTGTGCAGCTCGAAAGTTGTTTGTAATACAGTTAGGGCCATAAATATTTGGACAGAGGCACATTTTTTGTTATTTTAGCTGTGTATCAATATGTTTTCGAGTTACAGTTTTATAATAGATATTGTCTTAAAGTGCACACTCTCAGCTTTATTTAGAGTGTATTCACATCCAGATTAGCTGAAGGATTTAGGAATCCTTTTTCAAGGGACCAAAAGTAATTGGACAGTTGAATAAAAAGCTGTTTTATTCACATGTATGGGCTTTTCCTTAAATAACTTTGTCATAAATGAAGCATGTTAAAGGTCTGGAGTTGATTCTACATGTGGTGTTTGCATTTGGAAGCTGTTGCTGTGAACCCACATCATGGGGTTCAGGGAGATCTCCATGCAAGTGAAACAGACCATAGTTAGATTTTAAAAACACTACACATCCGTCAGAAAGATGCCAGGAACATTAAGAGCGGCCAAATCAACAATATGGAAACATTATGCTTTAGGGCTTTTCTCTGCTACGGGCACAGGATGACTTCACCGCATTGAGAGGCTGAGGGACAGGCCAGTGTACCCGTAAAATCTTGGACGAGAACCTCCTCCCTTTAGCTAGATCACTGAAGATGGGTCGTGGATGTGCCTTTAACATGACAAAGACCCAAAACATATTGCCAAGACAACCAAAGAGTGGCTTAAGGAGAAGCACATTAAATGTCCTAGCCAGTCTCTAGACCCTAGTCCTAAAGAAAATCTGTGAAGGATGCTAAAACTCCAATTTGCTGAGCGACAGCCAAGAAACCTTAAAGATTGACAGAGGAGTGGACTAAAATGTATCCTGACAAATGTGCAAACCTGGTGACCAACTATCAGAAATGTCTTACCTCTGTGCTTGCCAACAAGGGTTTCTCCACTAAGTACAATGTTATTTTTTCTCGGGGATCAAATACTTATTTCACTGACTGAAATGCAAATCAATTTATAACCTTTATATGACATTTTTCCCCTGATTTTTTTAAATATTCTGTCTCTATCAGTTAAAATACACCCATCATAAAAATTATAGACCCTTCATTTCTTTGTAAGCAGGCAAACTTACAAAATCAGCAGGGGATCAAATAATTATTTCCCTCACTGTATGTTTGTGCATTTATATAAATTTAAGCGTACATTTATATATATTTATGCATTTATGTATACACGTTGTATAAACTTTAAATAAACAATTGACAGCACTAGTTGTACTATATTGGGCACAGTAACAGACCTGGCAACATCTGGGGCAGAGGACGGCCGGACATTTTTCATAACTGCTTGGATCCAGTTGCGTCGAATTCCTGCCGTCATGGCAGAGAGTGTATTAACCCCCTCCTGAGTCTGGAGTAAACAAATTTGAGCACAAAAAGATCAGAAGATGAATGAATGATATTCCAAACCCCTGGAAGTAAGTACAAAGACTGTTTTATTTGCACATTAAAGGACAAAAAACTGCAGTGCTTTGATAACAACCAGACATGTTTCATTACATAACATCAGAATCACTTACTAATCAATTACATAACACGTCGAACATAAAAGCGAAGAAAAAAAATCAGGATTCAGCTTCTGCACATTATCTTTAGACACACTTACGTGAATCTGAAAGCCATAGTTGCGTTGAGCTTGATACTCTGTAACATTATAGCATGAACTGAGGTCAATTTCTCCATCAAGATCACATGCCTGTTGATACATACAAACAAAGATTACACCATTGAAAGAAATCAAATCAGACATGCACAAAACTACAAATATTTGTGAAGCGAATGGCTACAAAAGACAACAAACGGCTATAAAATGTCCTGTTCATTACCTCTTCAGCAATAGAATCCTTGTAGTATCGTAGACTGTGATCCGTCAGCACAAACCAATACTTCTTCCACTGAATCAAAGAAATGAAAATAAAAACTGTCAGATCACAATACAGACCTCTTGGTCTTACAAACTCCTGTATCTATCTGATGTATAGACAGGTTTTCCAAGACATTTATTCTTCTTTAAAGACCATGGGGAAAAGGTTGATAGGCTACATGCTTTCAACTTTCACCTATTGAAGCAGTACAATCAAAGTGTAATATGCCCTTTAAAAAGCATCAGTGCATGCTTTGAGTGAAGGCCAAACATTTGAGCCAGGTAACTTTGATCAGCGCCTTGACAGGAAAAGCCCCGTAAAATGCATTTTATTTTCTAAACACTGCAT
Organism: Triplophysa rosa; assembly: GCF_024868665.1. NCBI lineage: Eukaryota > Metazoa > Chordata > Actinopteri > Cypriniformes > Nemacheilidae > Triplophysa > Triplophysa rosa. The sequence continues at coordinate 16,510,684 of NC_079907.1, read as the reverse complement.
AGTTTTACAATTTTAGCACATATCCCCAGCCTGTCTAACAATGATTTATTGATTCACATGACACTTCGTGTTTACTTCTGTCTCACAAACACCCTTTGATGTTGAATTCTAGGTTTCATATCTGAACACTAGGGACACGATACAGTTCTGAGATATAAGCAGCGAGAGATTGTTTACAAAGAAATATGAGCAAGAGCTTACCTGGCCTTGTTCGTCAAGTTTCACCATCCAACCTTTCTTGAAGTTCAGCAAGTCTGGCTGTAATCCAAACAGGAAGCGGATATTAAAATAAACAGAAATAACCAAGCTAGTCTTGAAGGCATATACTGTATGTGAGTTCAAACAAGCCTACTTATGCATGATAAGTAGAACAAATACCAGGTGGCATCTGAACAGAGAGAAGTACAGCCACTAAGATCTGTCTGGGACAGTTTATGATGAAAATTTGCTCACCCTACAGATACCTAGGAGAAACCCTGGGATCGGGAACCTAAAATCTTTTAGCAATTTTATGTATTGCAAGAGCACCACGGCACAACCAACAGGAAGTGCGGCCTGCTCTGTAGTTCTTTAACACTCTTGAGTGATTTTTTTTGGTGTTGCACTGATTTTCCAAATAGGGCTGTCACGATTATTAAATAATCGTCTCACCAGATGGTTTCAGATCATAGCAATTATTGCACATCTGAATAGAAGACACTAGGGGGAGCTGTAGTGCATCTGCATATTGCATATTTTATTGTATATATTGTAACTAAAGCATGGTAATACTTGTAAAGTCACAACACAATCACTTCAAAAAAACTAATGCATATACCATAAAAATAACCTGCAGTACAATTTAATATTATTTCAGTGTGAAAACCAGTCTACCAAAATCTCATTAACATAGAAGTAAACTTTTATTGTAGTCTTGCAAGTGAGAAAAAACAGACTAGAAGCTTTTCTATGACTGATAGCATTTTAATGGTGGCTTCAATTCACTCCTGATCAATTTACTTAATTTACAAGTATTTGGCGGTTGTATTATTGACAGGTAAAAGCCTAAACCTTAAGTATGATGACCCAATTTTTTTCCTATGTATTTCCAAGAAAAAGAACATAGTCTTTATATTCAGAACAATATGGTCGTTTCAAAGCTGAATAAAAAAATGTATGAGAATTAAAAGTCAAAGCTCTAAAACAGACAATTAATCATCATAATCACAATGATTTATTAGAGAATTAATCGTCAGCCAAATTTCATAATCGTGACAGCCCTATTTCCAAACACACATTTGCACTGAATCCCTCATATAAATCTTTTCAAATGAATACATTGTGTGGTGCTATGTGACGTCGAGTTGATGACCTGTGATCACGTGCATTTATACAATGACAATTAGATTTTTATTGTCATATTTTGTTCTAATTAGAGTTAAGCAACTTATTTAGCATCTGATTTTCACCATGGAAAGAAAAGTATGACAAGAAACTCGATGTGACAGCCATCCTAAATATAGGCACAGATGGTAACTTAATCTTCTTGCATGTCTTGTGATTATAAACTAAAACAATTAAAATAAAAATGTAGCCTGTGTAAATGTTGTTAAGTGGTTGTTTTTCATCCTAATGTTTTTATTAATGCGTGTTTATTTCATTTTTTACTAGAGTACTTAACTACAAAATTACCTGACATGCCCATTCCTAGTTAAAGGGATAGTTCACCCAAAAATGAAAACTCATCATTTGCTCACAGTCTTGTCATTTCAAACCTGTATGACTTACTTTTTTCCACAGAACACAAAAGAAGATATTTTGAAGAATGTTGGTAACCAAAAAATTGCAGTACCCATTGACACATAGCTTTCGTGTCTATACAATAGAAGTCAATGGGACCACCATTGTTTGGTTACCAACATTCTTCAAAATATCTTCTCTTGTGTACTGCAGAAGTAAGAAAGTCATACAGGTTTGAAATGACAAGAGGGTGAGCAGCAAATGATCACATCGTTTTTGGGTGAACTACTTTAAGAGTGCTGGACAGTGCAACAAACACACAATACACTAACAATGCGAGTACCAAACCGAACACATTTTACATACGCAGATAAGCCCAGACATAAAGACAGGCTCCCATACACGGATCTCAAAACAAAACATACATAAGCTATAGAGGTCTGCAACCCGACCCGAGCCCGACGGGGCCCGAAAAACTAGTGGGCTTCGGGTCGGGTTAATGTTTAATGAATAGCCTTGGGTTCGGGTCGGCTTCGTAACAAAAAAAAGGCTATATACAAACATGTTTGCGTGCCGTGGCATGTCCTTGCGTGTTTGCTGCGGTGTGACCACAAAAAAACACGAGAGAAAACACACACTTTTCGCATAAACTGTTCTGAGCACGTGCTCCCGCTCTTGTCCTCGTTGTCACAACACAGCAGGTGATGGTAAGATGAGTGCGATAAAGCAAAATATTAGCGATGGAAAACATATTACAGTTCTAAATGATGAAGGGAAAGCTGCACTCTGGAAGATCTTGTCATTACTGTCAAGACTGGCCCGTAATGACCTCGGCATCCCTGCAAGTAACGTTAGCAGCAGCAGCGAGAGGAACTTCAGTGCAGCTGGACTAACTTTTAATCAGAGGAGGACGGCGCTTAAACCAACAGTTCCAGAGGGTTCAAAACTGATTTTTGACTTTTACACCTGTTCACCCACAGCAAAGTTTCGTTATTGGTAGGTCTGTGCTATTTCTTATTTTTTCTTGTGTGTTCACTGCTGAGGGGGCAGCCGTGCCTTGATGAAACTGTGTTTGCCTACATGTAGCTATTATTTAATCATAAATTAAATCATTAATTTAATCATAAAATGCAGCACATTTCAACAAAGCTTGCTGTTAAACACACTTCGGGTTTGGGTCGGGTTTGGGCTTAAAATGTAACTGTAATGGTCGGGCCGGGTCGGGTTAAACAATCTCAGGTACGGGCCAGGTTCAGGCTTTTGTTTAAAGCCCGTGCAGACCTCTAATAAGCTACAGTGACAAAGTACACAGAAACGCCTACACGCACACACTCTCTAATCAAACAAGCTCACACAAGATCAAATGGGAAGTGAGAGGACAGGAATGCACGGCTGGATGCAGGGAGGAGGTGAAGATGACCTGGGTAGGAGAGAGCAGTACGCTACACCCAACTGCAACAGTGGGAGGAAAAGGACATCCGTGGTCTTATAACAATAGTACACAAATACCACAGAAAAACAAGATGGCCGTCAGTATTAGTTTGGGTAGACACACCAGTGGAAATCCATTAGAAATAGGCCCACGTGTACTACTGACTGCCAGAATAATTGCAGACATCAAGTGAGGCTCAAAAGTCTTAAATCCAAACTGAAAATCTCATTTGAATCCTGAAAATTGACATTTACTTTTTTATAGACCTCACTGTTTGTAACCTGTATAACAAAAAATGGGGAGCAGCAAGCGAGTTTTCTCACAGTGTGGTTTCCACCTAATGCAAAAGCCTGAAAGTATACATGAGTCGAAATGTTAATTATATCATGCTGACTGAAATATTCCAAAACAGTAGTCCATCTTTTCCTTCAAAACATGCCAAATCCTGCTGCTCTCTTTAACCTCTAAACTTCAGAGAACAACAGAGGCATTGTGGAGGATTTGAAAGCAGTTCACCTCACACCCTTAGTACATAATGTTCGCTGATTACAAAGCTCCTCTCTGAAAACTTCTTGGAAGTAGCAGGACACCATTTCAAATTTATAGCAGGCTGTCCAGTGTCCTTGTGAGAAAACAGAGAGACAGATTTGGCTTACTGTCATGACTGATTCGGTAGTCCTGCGGTCCAGTGACTTGGCTCTCCTCAGTGGCAGCAGGGTTGAGTGATGGAACTCTGAACCTTGTGCTGAGTCTGGCTTCTGCTCCTAAAATGGGATTAATGAAGAGACAGGTAAGGTTAACACCTTGCGATCGCCTTTAGAATGATACAGAAAATGTCTGCATTTCAGTTACGCTTTCTGTATCACATCGAAACCCCGGCCTGACCTTGAAAGCAACAAAAACAATACCAAACTTAAGCCTGAGCAACTCTTAGCCTCATTTTAGATTCGGTTTAAACCTTATGTCATACCGACTAATGCACCCGTTTGCAACAATAATCCCTGTTGTTTTTGTGAGAAGTTTAGTCTGGGAAACAAATGGCGTCTATGCTCCTTCAATGACCACATAGATCTGAAACTCTACGATAAAATCACAAAAGAATGCCATAAAAACAAGATTCTTGATCAAAATCTGTATCGTCCACATTGTTGAGTAACCACCAAGCCTGGCAATGAACCAGCATAAGTGGAAACAGAAACAAAAGGAAAGGTGAACTTTTACCAGCTTTCAACCTGTGTGCGCATGTAGAGGATATGAGTCTGGGCGGGTAGTAAAGAAAAAAAAAACAAGCCTGACAAGATACTGTAGCTATGTAAACCAACCAGCCATAAAGGCAAAAAGCACTTAAATATGGCAACCGTTCTTTTTGTCAGGGAAAATTTATTTAGCCTCAAGCACAGAACACACTGAGAAAGGAAAGAAACTGTCAGGGGAATGCAAACTCATAATGGAAACTGGAAATTCATTGAGACAAAAAGGTTACGCGTATTAAAGCGAAAGGGGTAAAGAACTGAATATTCATCCAAAAAAAGTTAAAAAGTCAACTAAAGTGTTTCAAGTGTTTGGCACATTCAAATACTAAAGGGCTCAATGGAGAAATACAATTATGTCCATTTAAACCCCTTATGCAATTTTCAAGAATGTTTTTTATTTCACCATACAATGGAGTGAATAGAGTCTGTGAGTCACTGACATTCAGCCAAACATATCTTTTAGCATTTCACAGAGAAAAGCAAGTCATATGGAACCGGAACAAAACAAGGGCGACAATGTACACTGAAACATGCGTGAGCAGGCTGGTTCTCCAGGAAGTGAATGATGACAGTGTTGGCTGTAAAACGATCAGAGTCTCAGTGTGTATCAACACTGGGAGCATCACTAAGTATTCATTACCTCCCTCTGGAACCGTCTCATTTCACTTCGGCCCTGTCTGACTCCACTGCGGCTCGTCTTTTCCACCTCCATTCTCTCAGCATGCTCCAGCTCCAACGCCTCCAGCTTCTCGATCACATTTGAGCGCCCACTACGAATGCAAAATGACAAAGACTGTTAGAGACTCTAAAATATGAGTGAAACTTACACAGCCTTCCAATTCTTGCAAAACATTGTAAATATGCAAATATATTTATTTATATATTTATTTGTGGATATGTGTTTTGTCAGTCCAGAAATACTATAGATCCATTTACTACACACTACAACCCGTTTCCTGCTATTCTCATAAGTGCGCTTGAAGATATAAAAAAATAAAGGGTTATGACCCATGTAGTATGGGCTCTGATTTGCAGTAAAAAAAAACACAGTAAAAAAAAACAAGGGGAGGATGAGAATTTGACATCATTTAAAACCTAACAAACTTAAAAATATATACAGTGGCTTGCAAAAGTATTCAACCCCCTTCATTTTATTCACATTTTGTTATGCTGCTGCCTTATCTTAAACTACTTTAAATGATTATTTTTTTACATTAATCTACACTCCATGCACAATAATGACAAAACAAAAAACTGATTTTTGACAGCTTTGCAAATTTATTAAAAATAAAAAACAAAAATAAGTACATTGCATAAGTATTCATACCCTCAACTCAGAAAATGGTTATAGCGCCTTTACAGACTCAAATCTTTTAGGGTATGATGTGAAAAGCTTTACACATCTGCATTTGGCAATTTTCTGTCATTCTTCTCCTCAGATCCTCTCAAACTCTGTCAGGTTGGATGGAGATCATCAGTAGACAAACATTTTCAGGTTTCTACAGAGAATGTTCAGTTGGGTTCAAGCACTAGCTGGGCCACTCAAGGACATGGACAGAGTTGTCCATAAGCCACTCTTGCATTGTTTTAGTTGTGTGCTTAGGATCATTGTCATGTTGGAGAATGAACCTTCTGCCCTGTCCGAGGTTCTGAATGTTCTGGGCTAGGTTTTCATGATCATTATCTCCGTATTTTGTGTACAGTCCCTGAAGCTGAAAAACACCCCCACATCATGATGCTGTTTCCACTACACTTTACTGTTAAGACGGTATTGTACAGGTGTTGAGCAGTGCTTGTTTTTCTCCAGACATGATGCATGAATCTGAGATTCATCAGACCAGAATATCTTGTTTCTGACAGTTTGAAAGATTCGTTGAAGTATGTTTTTGCATATTTCAAGTTTCCATGTGTCTTCACTGAGCAAAGGTTTGAGTCTGGCCACTAAGCCATAAAGCCCAGATTGGTGGAGTGTTACAGTGATGTTTGTCCTTCTGTAAGTTTCTCCCATCTCCATATATGATCATGGAGCTCAACCAGAGTAATCATCAGCTTCTTGGTCACCGCTCTAACCAAGACCCTTCCTCATCGATGGCTCAGTTTGGACAGGAGGTCAGCTCAAGTAAGAGATCTGGTGGTTCCAAACCTCTTTCATTGAGGATAAATGGAGGCTACATGCTTCTGTGAACATTCAATACAGCAGATTTTTTTCAGAAGTCTTCCCCAGATCTGTGCCTTGATACAATCCTGTCTCAAAGCTCTACTGGCAGTTCTTTTGACCTCATGTCTTGGTTTTTACTTTGATATGCATTTTCAGCTGTTGCACCCTTTATAGAGAGGTATGTGCCACTCCAAATCATACTTATTCAATTGAATTTGGCACAAGTTAACTCCACTCGAAGTGTATAAACATTAACAAGCAAAACTAATGCTTCTGAGCAAAATTTCAAGTGTCCCAGAAAAGGGTGTGAATACTTATGCAATGTACTTATTTTTGTTTTTTATTTTTAATAAATTTGCAAAGCTGTCAAAAATCAGTTTTTTGTTTTGTCATTATTGTGCATGGAGTGTAGATTAATGTAAAAAAAATAATCATTTAAAGTAGTTTAAGATAAGGCAGCAGCATAACAAAATGTGAATAAAATGAAGGGGGTTGAATACTTTTGCAAGCCACTGTATTCCTGATAAGTGTGCTTTGGTGATGATGTCATATGATAAAAAGACATTTACACATTAATTGTGCCCAAGTACCTTCATAGAGTCACTGTAATCTAAAAAAAAGGGGATTTAATATTAGAAACTGGTTAAATGTGAATGTGCCTCCTCACGATTCTGATGAACCAATGCTCATCACCATTTCTTGACTCTTACAGTCAGGAATTCAGTTCACAATAACAAAGTCTGAAAATATGAAATGACTTTTAAAAAAGTATTGTGCAGCCTTGTCTCCCTCCTTAAAAGGAAGCAAAAAAGCCAGTGAGTGAGGTATTGATGTCACATGACTGCTCACAGCCTCACAGGCTTCTGGGTACAACATGGCAAAACCCAAAAACCAAAACTGAACCAAAGTGAAGACTCTTTTGGACAGGTTTATAAATTCTTCAGTCCTGCTCATCTGTGAATGGTCTCCTTGTGGGGAAAGAGTAAGCTCCCTGAATGGCAAATACACCAATTTTTATTTTAAATGTTCTGTTCAGACTTCCATCAAAGGGTCCCCAAAATTGAAAAATGCATAGTAAATGACATTTAGTGACAGGTTCACAATTGCAACCAACATTAGCAGAGCGAGAAATAAGTATCTCTGCTATGAATAGGTCCATGTTGCAAAAAGCCTGGTATTCATTTGCCTTTATTTGGCCTAATAATGCGCATGTTGGTTTATCTTCTCTGCTTGTGCTATCTACACACAGAGCTCTCTCGGGTCTCTGTGCCTTTATGTGCACATGCCTTTAAAAGGAGATGGAGAGAAAATCTAAAGCGAGAGTGAAAGGGCGTATGAGGGGAAGAGCCTGTGCTCACCTTCTCTCAGGGCTGAAGACAGAATCTTTATCCTTTCTTTCAGGACTGCGGAAACGGCTGCGTTTTTCTGCCTTGCGGGCCTCGCCGTCATTGCAGCGGGACAGACCGCAATGGACGCGGCCAGTGGCCTCGGTTGGGTGGCTGTCGGTGCTGGTGACGGTGTTGCCGCTGGCATCCGAGTCCAAAGAACTCATAGAACCGCTGATATGGGAGCCGTTGGACAGCAGACTGCTGCCTGATGGGAAGGGGTCGCTGGGAGCAGGGGAGCGGCAGCGGGGGATGCCCCCCAGCTCTCCGCTGTGCCTGCTGGAAGAGCTGCCTGTGGGGGACAGGGGACCGTGAGAGGTCTGGGAAACAGCCGAGTGGAAGGAGAGCCCGCTCCGGTCCACCTCATCACCGTTTACAGAACTTTGATCTGAACACAGACTCAGAATTGATCCCTCACCTATAAGAATATAATGAAACGGTGTCAAACTGCATGATTATAATACAAATGTCTGCTAAAGGCTAATTCTGTTTGAGAGAACATTAGCATACAGATGACCTCAAGTATAATACAACTATACAAGTTTTTTTTAAGAACTTTTATACCTGCAGAGGGCAGCTGTGAGCCAAGCGGTGCCATTTCGTTAGTGGACCACGACTGGGACACATCCGCCTCTCTGCTCTGCAGCTCCTCTTGCCATATGATAGAACTGGTGTCTGGAGTCTTCTCAGCATCAGGGATGCCTGAGCCAGTCACTGCTACCTTCGCAGGTCCTGGCTCCTAAAAACGAATCCATCATTTTCATTCATATGTTGTTTATTGCCGCTGACAGCATAAAAAAGATCCAACCAAAGTTGGCCTAAAAATCAAAAGGCCACACATACCTGTGAGGTTGCTGGTTCTACTTTGCGTTTCTTCTTTTGATTTTGCTTGTTGGTTCTTGGATAAACCACTAGCTGTTCACTCCATCTGATGAAAGACCAAAGGTTATGGCACTGTTGCATATGACATGCTCACACTCACATTGCAAATAGATTTCTATAAACTGGAACGTCTGTCTCTCCCCAAGTATTAAAAATGTGTATGTAAAGTGTTGTCTTATCAGATTGGATCTTTAGTTATAAATGGACCTGGGAGTACTGAGCAGGTTTTTAGCAGATTTTTGTCAATTTCCATTAGCAATCAATGCAAAAATGCGAGTTACATTTGTGCCTAACAATAAATTGGTGAGATGAACCATCAGATACCCATTGATGATCTCTTTACTGTCTCCTCGGATGTAATACTCCTGCTCAGGGGTGATGATGCACAGCGAGTTCTTCTGTCCAGTCCTGGGTTCAGCATCTATTACGTCTGTGCAGAGGTTCATGTTGACAGTTCCTTGTGGCAATGTGCTTGGCTACAAGAAACATCAGATGAGAAAAATTATTTGCATAGTTGTTTTACTTATCTGCTCATAAATTCATTGTCAAAAAGAGATGATTAAGTCATTTTTATTTTAACAGACATCCAAAGCAGTCCATTTAGGGTGGATTAGTAAAAGTGTTTGGGATTGAACCCTTAACACTGGTGTCACAGGCAGTGTAGAATGTACAACTGCCAGAACATTTTAACCATTATATAACAGGCTAAACGACTGTATTCACCATACCATATCAGATTTTAACTACACGATTAGCGTAACTGAAGTAATTCACAATAAAGATATTATTGTGATATCTATAGAAAATGATATCTGTCAAACTTATCTTTAATTTAGTTTATTCTGTATTTTCTCTTTTTGACCAATAAATCACACTCAAAATTTAAGTGTAGGAAGTAGGGCTGAAACGATTCATCATTTTTTGTTGCCTCGACGCCTCGTTTAATCCATTTAACTACAGTACACACGGAGCACTGCGTTTCCCCACGGACCGTTATTACTAACGCACAGCCTGCTAAACTCTATTCAAGTTACAGGGCTCTCAAGTCTCACGCATTCACCGCGAGGACACACGCATTTTAATCTGTTCACACGCTCACACGTATTTCTCATGCTGATAAATAACTGATAGCTTATTGAAATGGTGAACTGCTATTTTACTTAGTTTTAGTCTGTTTTGCGAGTGAAACTTGTTTTCCGGCTGCATTGAGTCCATCAAACTAGATGCGGACTAGTGGATGCCGAATCTTGTTATTTACATGCCATCTGGCTGTTCTGCATGTCTGCGTGAATGAACGTGCTACACGCGTGATGATCATAAATTTGTCTGCGTCTGCGCTGAATGAGGACATGAACTTCACCTCGAGAGTTGCTCTGAGAGTTTATTTCATGAACATGTTATTGTTTGAGTGAAGAAACAGACATGCTAAAAAATAAGCGTCTTCCGACAACCTGCCAAAATAAAAGTCATAGGCTATATATTACTATTAAATAGTAAAAAAAGAAACAAACTAATTTAGATAAACTAAATGCATCATGCATAAGCTGAAGTTAGTTGTTTACCTTTGAAATTATTCTTTCAATTTTTATTCATGTTTCTTATTTATATATTTGTATTATATTGCATTTTGAATTTAATATGGCAATGGAATGTACTAAACGGGTTTAGTTTTCACAGATGTTAATGTATGCAATTTCAGCAATAAAAACTCTAATTGTTCTAAAAAAGAAAACAAATTAGTTGTTTTACTCATTTTAAGAGACTCGTCTTATTTTCTCTTGTATATTTAGTATTGCTTTTTAATAAAGAAAAAGTACTTATTATCCAAATACCCAATTAATTGATGGAAAAATCAGTAGAATACTTGATTAGTAAAAGAATCGATAGCTGCAGCCCTAGTAAGAAGGCAGAGAGAGAGTTGTGGCTCTTACGGCAAAATGTTAAATTGTGCAAAACCACCAGCCACGACGTTGGAGTGTCAACCAGAAACTGGTGTTGGATTATTTATATTATCATATATGCAGTATTAACACATTATCAGCAATCATGATTATTAATATCACAATACTGGCATACTATGACACCGCTAGGTTTGAAGCATCCAAAAAGATGACATGATAAATTTACACATATCGTTGTGTCAATATACAATATGCATAATTTCAGATAAAAAGGCTGCAATAACTGAATAAGTTTAATGCTTAAAAAATGCTGACAGCGGAAAATAGACTAGGCATACTACTGTTACATGGAATTATAAAAAAGATCAACAAGCTATAATGATGAGCCCATAACAAACAATATGAGTCAAAAGGCACCTGCAGCATAACACTTCAGAATACAGTAACACCACTGTTAAAATGCTGTTCATTCACCTCCATCCATGTATTCCATCAAACTTTATCACTGTATCCAAGACCTAGACTGACATAACACTTGCAGAACCTATGACGTCTTCAAGGTCTGTTACCCTGAACAACAGTGCCCTGCAGGGCTGTGCCCTCATTCCTCACAATGTACGCTGATAGTTGAAATATACAGTTAGGGCCATAAATATTTGAACAGAGGCACATTTTTTGTTATTTTAGCTGTGTATCAATATGTTTTCGAGTTACAGTTTTATAATAGATATTGTCTTAAAGTGCACACTCTCAGCTTTATTTAGAGTGTATTCACATCCAGATTAGCTGAAGGATTTAGGAATTACAGCTCTTTAATATGAAGCGCCCCCCTTTTTCAAGGGACCAAAAGTAATTGGACAGTTGAATAAAAAGCTGTTTTATTCACATGTATGGGCTTTTCCTTAAATAATTTTGTCATAAATGAAGCATGTTAAAGGTCTGGAGTTGATTCTACATGTGGTGTTTTTGAATGATGTGGTGAATTTGGAAGCTGTTGCTGTGAACCCACATCATGGGGTTCAGGGAGATCGCCATGCAAGTGAAACTGACCATAGTTAGATTTCAAAAACACTACAAATCCGTCAAAAAGATGCCAGGAACATTAAGAGTGGCCAAATCAACAATTTGGTACATTCTAAGAAAAAAAAAACACACCGCTGAGCTCAGTAACAAAACAATCCTGGGCGTCCATATGAGATAAAAGTGGTGGATGATGACATTATCCTCTCCATGATGAAGAAAAACACCTTCACAACGTCCGGACAAGTGAAGAACACTCTCCAAGAGGTAAATATGTCAATGTTTGTCAATCAAAACAATAAAGAGAATACAAGGAAAAAATAGAGAGGGTTCACAACAAGGTGCAAAAGCCTCAAGAATAGGATGGGTAGATTAGACTTCTGAAATAGCCGAACAAGCTCTAGAAAGCATTTTTTTGGAGAGATCAAATTAATTTCAGCCTGCATAAGACTAAAAAGAATAAAAGATATGGAGAAGGCTTGGAATATCTCATGATATGAGCATACAACATCTTCAGTAAAATAGTGTTCAGGCAGTGTGATTCCATTTCCATGCATGACGTCCTCAGGCACTGGGTCACTGGTGTTTTTTTGGTGATGTAACAGAAGACAGAAGCATCCGGATTAATTCTTCACTTGTCTGGAAGTTGTGAAGATGTTTTTCTTTATCATGGAGAGGATAATGTCATCATCCACCACTTTGCTCTCATATGGACACCTAGGATTGTTTTGTTACTGAGCTCAGCGGTGTGTTTTTTTCCCCCAGAATGTACCAAATTGTTGATTTGGCTGCTCTTAATGTTCCTGGCATCTTTCTGACGGATGTGTAGTGTTTTTAAAATCTAACTATGGTCTATTTCACTTGCATGGAGATCTCCCTGAACCCCATGATGTGGGTTCACAGCAACAGCTTCCAAATGCAAACACCACATGTAGAATCAACTCCAGACCTTTGACATGCTTCATTTATGACAAAATTATTTAAGGAAAAGTCCATACATGTGAATAAAACAGCTTTTTATTCAACTGTCCAATTACTTTTGGTCCCTTGAAAAAGGGGAGCGCTTCATATTAAAGAGCTGTAATTCCTAAATCCTTCAGCTAATCTGGATGTGAATACACTCTAAATAAAGCTGAGAGTGTGCACTTTAAGACAATATCTATTATAAAACTGTAACTCGAAAACATATTGATACACAGCTAAAATAACAAAAAATGTGCCTCTGTCCAAATATTTATGGCCCTAACTGTATACATAAAAATGGATTAAAATTATTTAATCAGAATGTGCGCGATTAAATGTGTGAAATTATTTTGTAAGCAAAAATACTAGCATGCCAACATACATTTTTTCATTAGAGAAGTTATATTTTAGCTAAATGTTTTTTAAATGGATGGACTTGGACTAATGGAAAAAAGCAACCAATAAGAGCCCAGAAAAGAGAACCTCTTTCAGTACTGTTTACAAAACAGAGAATGAAACCTCAGGAAACCGGTTCACAAATTGCTAAATGTACAGTTTTACATATTCTAGGTTGCTTCTTTGAAAATGCGAAAATGCAATAGTTTGAATATATTTTTCGAACTTTCGATTTGGTCGAAATTTGGCAGACCACTGAATAAAGACAAATGTTTTAGTCACAACAAGTTAAACACCAAGTTACATTTGTGTTATTCCATAGTGGTATTGATATTACTTAAAAATGTTGAAAAAAATGGTATCCTGTAACCATAAACTTTTAAAATGGTAAAGGAAAAAGTACATATTTTAGGGTTAGAATGAACAACTTTGAAAATGAACAACATTTAAATTAATATGAGCTTTATTGGACAATGGATTGTAACATGCAGGATGCTGAAACTGAACTGAAACTGCTTGACATTTCATGTCAACTACCCGTAAGCTAATAATCTATGACTGTTGCCATGCACCCGGTTACCATAGCATCAAATTTACTGTGATGGAATACATCACAAACAACCCATAAAAGCACAACAGAGAAGTGAAATAGCTGAAGCCATCAGACTCAACACCCTTCACATAGTAAACATCCAGTGAAATCCAAAGGTAATGACTTTAATGTGATGAACACACAATCACATTGTGTTTTATTCTTGGCAACTCGTAAGGATTCAAGTGTTGGCCATTCGCTTCTTGAAAAAGTTCATTCTGAATGCTCCTTTTCCAATGCCGGACCAGTAATGAGGTTTGAACATTTAACTTCACCACCAAGACTTCACGTTTTTCACTGTATGCCAACATAAAGATGAAGCTGAAATGTGATGGCAAAGGATTAGTTTGAAACACAACTCCTACCAGGAGTGTAATATAAAATTACATTTATGCATTTGGCAGACACTTATCTAAAGTAACTTGCAGAGATACAAAGGGGGACACAAGCATTATATGGAAAAAAAACTACAGGCCAGTACATTCTTCAGCATTTCTTTTTTGTGTAAAAGAAAGGAAGAAAGTGCTTTGAAACAACATCAGAGAGAGTCAACGATAACAGTTTTTGAATGAATTTTTCCTTTAAAGCACCTGACTGAGATTTTTTAGAATTTAGGTCCTTAATAGTCACACTTAACCATCCCGTAATTTCTGCCCTGGCTGTTATCAGACGTTCTGCAGACTCTAGATGTAAAACAGGTGCTGTCTTTTCCTGATTCCTTTTATGGCCATTTTAAGTGATCTAGCTTTATTAAAAGCTGCCAGTAAACTCCAGGGAATGCCAAATATGGCAATTAAAGTGTCATAGTTATAAACTGCAGCAGTGTTTCTGTTTCACTAAAGTGCTGCTGAGGGAAAAAAATCTCATTAATGAGACACCAGGACTGTAAGAACAGAAGACAAGACAACAAAAAAATTTCACGTCACTCCTCACATAGCCCTGAAAACATGAAACAATTTGATCCTTTTGTAACACCAAAAATCCCGAAAGACATCTTGATGTATCAGATATCTAACTGCATACTGTATTATTTTATCCAGAGGAGAACTAAACTAAAACTGTAGAATGAATTCCTGTAAAACTGCCAGTAGCCACAAACGCACAAATAAAACATCTTCAGATAATTGAGGAAAATATAAGGCAATCCACAAAACTAAACAGCCAGGAGCTAATGTTTCCTACAATTAACAGATCAGTTTATAACGCTTTGTAGTAAACGCGCTTATAGGCACTTAGGCAGTGAATAAATAAATGGCATGAGCTTGATATTGGCAACAACACAGAGTACAAGTTTGCCAAGCCCACCATTCATGCGCTTCACATTATCCTAGTTCTGATTCCAAAACAACACATCAAATTCCATTTCCTTTCATTGTCTGGCTTTATTACCACTCAACTATTTTTAGAATTGTAATAAAATAAACATATTCAGGCTTACTTGCCAACTTGTCCTGCATTGTAGGACTAAAAAACTATTTAAGAGTCGAACACAATAGAAACATGATTTATTGAATAGGTGTTATTTTGAGGTCTCAGTAAATACTCATCGGTTAAACAAAGGTCAGTGGACAAGTTTGCCAAAATAAAGAAATCTGCCATCATTTACTCACGTTTATGTTGTTTCAAATCCAAGTGATTGTTTTCTCTTCTGTGAATTTTGGTTGATGGCTTAGAAATAGAAATACTGTACATACAAGGCTATCATATGGAGATCTTTGAATGAAACTCCTTGGACATATTCCAACAAAATGGTACTTGTGATGGCTACATAATGCCTAATATAAAGTTTTCAGTGTGCTTATGAGGTTGGGTCGAAATACAAAAACAGCCAGATGGGCAAGCTTTAAAAGTGACAGCAGTATTTTGGGTTCAACTCTTACATTTTATTCCGAACGTAAGTGGTAAGATATATCACTTTTGTATGGCTTTTCTGATCTTACAGCTGCAATGCGCCCAGACGTGTCAAGCACCCTCTGAAAACACCCCCAGAGAGTGCAAAAAAAAAAGAGAGTGCATCTATATCATCCTTCTGTCCCTAATATCTCAAGGCTATAAAAAAACACAACATCATGTAACACCTGGCAAACAGCAGTCCTCCACATTATAAAGCAAAAACTAAATGTGTTTGAAAAAAATGTATCGATAATCGACTTTAAAATCATTGCGATATTCGATAATATCAGGTGTGTTTGACTTCATGCAACATTGCGCAGACGATCGGCGATCAATCTGTGAATACGGACCGGGAGGGCATTCGTTCCGGACCCGCCAAGTGCCAAACAAACACGCACGCAGGCACACACAAACATGCACGCAGGCACACACAAACACGCACGCAGGCACACACAAACACGCACGCAGGCACACACAAACACGCACGCAGGCACACACAAACACGCACGCAGGCAAACACGCACGCAGGCAAACACGCACGCAGGCACACACGCACGCAGGCACACACAAACACGCAAGCAGGCACACATGCACGCAGGCACACACAAACACGCACGCAGGCACACACGCACGCAGGCACACACGCACGCAGGCACACGCGCACACACACGCGCACACACACGCGCACACACACGCGCACACACACGCGCACACACACGCGCACACACACGCTCACACACACGCTCACACACACACAGGCGAGCCATGCGCACAAACCAGTGTTGTGGTGACTTTTTTCATCAGGTAAAGCGTGTAGATAAACCATAGCTTTTATGCAGTAGAAAAATGTTCGAGAAAATTATCGTCTGGTATCTGTCTGCTGTAATCGACATCGGGATATTTGCGAGACATCGGCGATATACGATAACATTGTCACATCGCCCAGCCCTAGCATCCAATCCAACGTTTTCATGCCAATATATGTGACATTCCTGAATTTAAAAATAGATAGAGCGGTTCTAAAAGCTAATAAATGCAACCGCATACCATATAAATGTGCCAACAACAAACAGCCTACAATTTGTGTAATCTGTATTTTTTACTGATCATTGTTATATTTGATTATATTGCAATTGCTGCCGTTTTATACTAGCAAAAATGCAGGCTGAGCATCAAAGATAACACCCATTACCTGTGGCAAAATCACTTCAGGTTCTTATGGCTTATTGCAAAATAATTTAGCATATTTTTGGCCATTGACCTCAAATGTGCCTTAAGGACATTTGTGGGGGGGGTTTTTGCATACAAAACTTTGCCAGTTTTCAGTTTCTGATTGATGACCAAAGTAATACGGGCATCCTAAAGCTAAACCAGTTGAGAACCACTGGTCTATACCACATCACATACTGGAGTTACAAAAAAAAAAATATCACAGTGACAACCCATTTGGCCTTAGCTGTCATGATGAGATCATTTTCTTTGGCCTTTCTAAACCCAGCATCTAATTGTAGGTATTGTGGCAAGGCCTTTGCGGAATGTAAATCTCAAAGCATATTTTACATTTCTATGTGGTTTTGGGGGTCTAACGTTCTCAGAGTATAGCAGCGTCACCACCAGTCCTCTTTGGTTTCTCCAAATAAGGGCATATTGGGGGGAATGCAATCCTGAGCCTAGACTTCAGTTCAGAACATCTGACAATTAAAATACTTTGTTTCAAGAACTCAGACTGTGGATGGACGCAAGTCATGTTCATAAGATTCACAATCGCACCTAAGTGACTACATACAGGCAAGCTGTTATAATGTAATTGATAAACATTCCAAGTAAGCTAATCTAGTTCTAGAACCATACTCAGCCATGGTTAATTCTGTTTCTGCTATTTATGTCGAGTGAAAAGAGCATGCTTGAAGAATGGTTCAGATCAAACTACGTTCATGGAACCTACAACAAAGAACCTAAATGGATAGTTCACCCAAAACACTACTTCACCCCTCATGTTATTCAAAATCTGTGTTTAGTAATTTGAATACAAAAAATCATTGAGACAGTTTTTTTGCCTCGAAGCTTCGTTTAATCCATTTAACTACAGTACACACAGAGCACTGCGTTTCCCCACAGACCATTATTACTGACGCAGGGCAAGGGCCTTGCGATATGATACGTAGCATGATAGATACGTCACAATACAGTATATTGTAATATATTTCGATACGATACATAATGCAATGTATTGCTAGGGGTGTGACGAGATCCCATAGCATCAGATCTCGCGAGATCCGATGTGTCTCGTAAGAACACAATATCCTCACACAACTGGCATGATGGAGTGCTGGGCTCGAAATTGCTACCATTTTAGTCACATATGCTCCCTAAATTTAACCTGTTAGCGACCTCAAAATATATTTGGGAGCATTTGTGCGAGTACACATTTTGTTGTGGTGCGACCTGTTTTCATTACTGTACAGAACACGCTAATAACCGCACAAAGTATATGCGTGCTGTGAGCTATAGAGACCGGCAGCCCGGCTATTCATAGACAACGTGATTTTCCATCCCGCGGCGCTACTTTCCCACCGTTTTTCTATGTAAACACGCGCTAGACAGATGGGTTTCAACGTTTGCGCGCATCTCTCACATCTGCAGTAGGGCTGCAGCTATTGATTATTTTAGTAATCGAGTATTCTACTGATTTTCCATCGATTAATCGGGTATTCGGATAATAAGTACTTTTTCTTTATTAAAGAGCAATACTAAATATACAAGAGAAAATAAGACAGGTCTCTTAAAATGAACAACTAATTTGTTTCCTTTTTAGAAAAATTGACATATTTATTGCTGAAATTGCATACATTAATATCTGTGAAAACTAAACCCATTTAGTACATTCCATTGTCATATTACATTCAAAATGCAATATAGACCTAATACAAATGTATAAATAAGAAACATTCATAAAAATAGAAAGAATAATTTCAAAGGTAAACAACTAACTTCAGCTTATGCATGATGGATTTAGTTTCTCTAAATTAGTTTGTTTATTTTTTTACTATTAAATAGTAATATATGTCAACATAAAAATACTGAGTTAACCAGACTTTTATTTTGGCAGGTTGTCAGAAGACGCTTATTTTTTAGTGTGTTAGCTTCACTCAGTAAAATGTTCTGAAATAAACTCTCAGAGCAACTCTGGAGATGAAGTTCATGTGTTCATGTCCTCATAAAGCGCAGACAGAGACAAATTCATGAGCATCACGTGTGTAGCACGTTAAACTGTGCAGTTCATTCATTGGGTTTCGGTACCCATCCCTACTCTTACATATGTGCGATGTAAGAATAAATTGTGATGCGTTTGTGTAGTTTTAACTGTTTCCCTGAAGGCTATGAGGGTTGCACGCCTTTTTGTGCAATTAGTGCCTGTCATTTGAGTTTGTGACAAAATATTTGGCAGTGTTTACATATTGTTTCTTACTGCATTATATCATTTGTTAAAAAAGATGTTTAATTTGTTTCATGAGGTACAAGTTGATTTTATAATGCCTACATTTTTTGTATTTTGTGTTTTTAAGGTGAATAAAAGAGGATTTCTTTAAAAAAGTCTAAAAATCCAGTTCTCGTGAACCCAGTCTCGTCTCGTGGGATAAATGTCTCGTCTCACCATTATATATTGCAGTGTTTCCCCTATCATTGCCTTAGGGGGGCACCCCGCCCCTCCAACGGCATCTCCCGCCCCCCTTGAAGGTCAAGTTAATTTTATTTTTTATATAGAGCCAGATCAAAAGAGAAGTCATTTAAGGATACCTTTCCTATATAACATGTCTATACCTTGTTCTCGTCTTAAAAAAATGAAATAGCATTATGTTATTTATCTTATTTACATGGCGGCATAGGCATGACATTTCTGTTTCTACATGGTCGCGCCTTTACAATTCTCCTCTGCTCTCCGTAACGAGTTCCGCCCCGATGCTCTTGCACACAGAGACACGTGCGCGCACATCTACAGGTAAACACACTCCCACCAGCGGACAGAGAGCCTGTGTGGGAAAATATGTCACGTTAACCACCTGAAATGCAGATAAAAATATTGCCATTGTTAAACGCTCCCAGGGTAGTGAAAATGGCAACATTCGCTCTCCTGTTCCGAGTCAAAGTACAGAAAAGACACATGCCCTGCCCCTGACAAGCAACAGTCCAGTTACCACCAGATGACAGGTTTTCGACCAGCTTATCCTTCGTTTCATCCGGACCGCGAGACACAATAAACCATTAAAAACATTAGACTATTTCTGTAGTCTAAATTGAGCATCACGTCTACATAACTGAGCTGCACACATCACGCACACTCAGGGAAAGTTATGTTGATTATTTTGCTATATCTTCTAATATCTTTATTTAGCACCAAACACGCTTCATTTGAACCCTTTCCGCTCCGTGAGCGCTGCTTCTACAGCCAAAGACGCCACATATAGACGCATCACATATAAAGACCTGCAGACACCAAGAGCAGGTAAATAAATGAACACTTTTACTGTAACGCTTAAGTAAACAAAACTGTTTTTAGCTGTCAGTCAGTTTACGGTTTGCTATATAGGTTTGTGACAGATTATAAACCATAACGTCTTGTATCTACATTTAGCATTAATGATATTAAAAGGATTAAAATCAGCATGTTAAGAGCATTTCATAATGGCCCGGTTTCACAGACAAGGCTTAAGGCTAGTCCCAGACTTAAATGAATGTTTGAGCTGTGTCAAATGAAAATAACTTGCCCTAACATATCGTAAAATATGTCAGTGCCATTATTTTGTCTAAAGATGCACATAGGTAATGTTTCTTTCTAAAGCATTTTTATAAAAGTGACTCAAATATCCTAATCCATCTAAGGCATAGTCCTGCCTTAAACTAAGCCTTGTCTGTGAAACCAGGCCAATGAATCATGTTTTAATCAGAAAGATTATTTAGAATCAGTAGTATGAATGGCATGGAAAGGCTACTTGTGTTAGTAACTTTGTAAGTACTTCTCATGATAAATTCATTTCAGTTGTTACATTTGTTGTCAATAGTTTTTTAAATACTCAAATACTAGGACTTCGCTTCAGCACCATAGCCTACAACACATTTTATCAGTTACCAGGCCTTACTGTGGCTATCAGAATATAAAACAATTGGCCCGATAAAACATTAGATTGATTGATTAAATATTATTTATTAAAAAAAGCATTGTCCGGACCTCCACCGCAAAAAATATAGAGACCACCCCCCCAAACCCGTAAACCTAGGGGAAACACTGTATTGCAATACTTTTTTTAATAAAAAAAAAATGTAAAAAGAAAATAAAGCTGACAATTCAACTTGCTGTGGACCACCTGAGGTATTTTTTAACATCCCACCAATGCATCACATAGCAGTAGACACGATTATAGTTTCCGTTAAAACAAATGCAATTGCCATTATAAGCCACGTGTCGGCTCTGGAAGCTGGAGCACCTTGCTTGCTCATGCTTGAGACAATGGCCATGTGTATATGACGTTAAAACATGAATAAAAAAAATGTATCTATACTAGAGCTTGGACTATTGATACACTATCATGAAAAAAAATATTGCGATAGTTTGCTGTATCAATATTTTTGTACAGCCCTATAAGTGATACAGCCAATGCAGAATAAGCAATAGGAGTCAAGGGTCTGTAAGGACACCGCACTAGGGGCTCCGGAGTTCTCAATCTTCCTAGTGAAGAGCCTGTGTGTGGGGCCTCACTGTTTACATACAAACACTGTAATCTCCAGCCAAATCAGGCAGCTAATTTGGTCACCCATGTCACATTCCTGTGAAACAAACAGTCCAAGTCAGGCTCTCATTAACCACAAGACCTTGTTCTGCTGGATCACATCTGCTTAGACTTACTCGCTCATTATTTTTTCTCAGAGCTGGTGATGAAGCAACAAACTGTTTCATGGATTATTTCACAGTTTTATATAATTTTCTGATATGGTTATATTGTCTTTTGATAAGAAAGGATTCCATTGTAGTGTTGTCAAAAATATCGATATTTCGATAAGTATTGATACTGAAGAATCTGAAACGGTTCCAATACCCATGTCCCACGTATCGATATCAGCTGCGCGTTCCCGCTCTCTTTCTCTTTTCCGACAGCGAGTTAACACACACTGCACGTGAACGCATAACAACAGAGCCCCGCCTCCTCTCACATACTTGACTCGTTTGTGGCAGTTAAATCGTGTTTATGTTAGAAAAGATGGCCAGTCTCAGTAACACATCTGGCGTGGTGCACGCTCGTTACGCTTCCCGTGTTTACCATAGCGATCCATGTATGTGCGCTGATCAATAATTTTATCCACTCGTTTTATTCGCCCTGGTTATATGTTGTTTATGTTAGTACAGAGTCTCCGCAACAGTTCTCATGTTTAATGCATGCATTTCTGTCTTTATGTGCGCTCATCAATGATTTCATCCACTCGTCTCTTTCGCTCCGGTTAATTTGATGTTTGAAATAATGCTGGTGCGAGTAAAGTCTCCGCAACAGTTCTCGCGTGTGATACACGTTTGCACTCCAGTGTTTACCATAGCGCTCTATGTATGTGCGCTGTTCAATGATTTCATCCACTCGTCTCATTCGCTCCGGTTAAAAGTTGTTAATGTTAGAAAGATGTCCAGTGCGGAGTCTCTGCAACAGTTCTTGCTTTTAAGTTTGCGTTTCTGTCTATATGTGTGGTGATCAATGATTACAGTATGGGCCTATGTGAATAAAAGCCAATTTAGCCAAATAAAAACGTAGGCTATTAACTAACATTAACGAACAATGAATGAGCAATACATTTGTTCAAGTATTCATTAATCTCTTTTAAATGTTAGTTAAAAAATACAACTATTTATGTAAGCTCCCCTGTTGAAAAATCCAGTATATGCTGGGTAAGGTATGTTTTGATCGATGCTGGTTTGATCTTAAACCAGCTAAGAACCATCTTAAATCAGCATATGACCATCTTAAACCAGCACAAACCAGCAAACCAGCATCAAAACATACCAAACCAGCATAGGCTGGTTTTTTCAACAGGGTCTGGTCAATTAATACTGACAAATACAACTTTGATTTTAAATAGTAAATGTATTCGTAAAATTAACATTAGATTAACAATCAATAAATAATGTAAAATATACCTCATTGTCAAATCTTGTGCAATTTAACTTCAAATAAATATTGCTTATTAGGGCCTTATTGCTATGGCAGTTTATTCCCCGTGGTATCGAAAATGGTATCGAATATCGATTTTTTTTAGGTATTGAATCGAAGTTAGAAATTCCAGTATCGTGACAACACTATTCCATTGAGGTTGGTGTTTTTTGGGAGGAGCCATCTTATATTTTGACAAGAAAGTACAGGCTGGAAAGAGGTGAATGGGATCGGCATAAGATCTAGAGTTGGGAATTGAACTTGGGAGGAACAGTTGTGGAGTGCTAGCCATGAATCAAAGCTGCCTAGAAGGGCGGTTTCACATTAGCACTTTTGGTGCGCACCCGGGTTCGATTAACGTCAGAGTTCGGTTCGTTTGGGTGATGTGAACGCTGTCTTTTGAACCCGGGTGCGCACCCGCGAACTGTACCCAAGTCCGCTTAAAAAGGGAGGTCTGGGGTGCGGTTCATGTGAACTCCAGTACGTTTCGCTGCTGATATGAATGCAATCGTACCAAATCGCGGAAGTGAACCGCTATTGATGATGTAAAACGCATGCTTTTCGTGCGTGTGCTTGTGTGTGTGTGTGTGTGTGTATATATGCTCACTTACCTTGACGACAGGCGAGATTGACGCACTGTAAGCAGAGCGAATATTTCTGCTTGCCTTCGCCAAAAAAATCTCCGGCGGAAAGCCTGCTCTCTTCGGAACAATTGTAATTGTAATTTTTTTTTTTTTCTCGATTAGAGTTTTGGGTTCCTCGCCACCGTTTGCATACTGTTTTTGCACTATTTGCCTGGCCGGGGGGGCTGCTTTAGAATTTTAAATTTTACTTAATTAATATTGCATATAGGAATTTATAGTCTGTTATATTTGACCTGTGCTTCTCTCTCCTTTATCTTAAATGTGTGCTTTCACTGAGCGTGTGTGTGCGTACTTGTCTGTGTACATACGTTTGTGTGTGTGTGTGCGTGCGCATCTGTTTGTGTGTGTGTGTGTCTCTATGTCTATGTGTGTTAGTACGTGTGCATATTGTGTGTGTGTGTCTCTATGTCTATGTGTGTTAGTACGTGTGCATATTGTGTGTGTGGAGTGTTTTGTATGTGGGTATGTCTGTCTTCTGTGTTTTCAACTTTTTCTTGTTTTTGCAGGTACAACTTTAATTATTTTGCTTATAGTCAATACGTCTCATGTACAGCTGCTTTGTAACAATGACAATTGTAAAAAGCGCTATATAAATAAAGTTGAGTTGAGTGAGTTGAGTTAATACTTTTGCGGCAGACAAATGCAAATGTATTTCTGTATCTTTTCTTTGCAAGCAAAACCAAAGGTTCAAAAAAAGAACAACAAAAGTGATGCGAGCAGCTACATCCATTTTGGCGCCTTGTTGCCTTCATAGCGGTAACCCAGCAACATGAGTACGTGGCTTGATGACGCAAGCGCACCGCGGTTCGTATGCAAAAATTACAATGTGAACACAGACCAGCGGGGGAGGAAGGAGGGGGGAGAAATCGAACTAAAAGCGGCCTAAGACTATCAGCTCCAACTCGAGCCAGCTTTGAAAAAAAAATGCATTTGTGACCAAAGATAGCAGTGAGCCTTCTACACATAGGTTTAATGTAAAACTGTGTGATCAAAACTGTAATGAAGTGACATCTTACTGATTCATCCAATGCAAAGCGCAAGCAGCCATGTTCATATAGGACAAAGAATCGCCGTTGCCATTTCTGTGTGAAATAAGAAATCATTCATGTCAAGTTAATACAGAGTTACAAAGTGTTCAAACCTTACACTTACAAGTTATTACCATCAATGTTAAATTATCATATTAAACAGGCTGAGTCGGCATGAACGCTTTAAAGGCGGGGTAACAGATTTCCGAATTACGCTTTAGACAACTGAGTCAGGCCAAGTAACAAAACAGCCTTGTAGCCAATCAGCAGTTAGGTGCACAATGCACAGGATGGACATTAGCCGAGCCGAGCGCTGACAAAAGCGAAAGATGGGGGTAGGGTGTGTTTGTTTTGGTGATTTGAACATCAACAATGGCAAAACAAAGAGAAATCGGACACCCTGCCTTTAACTCAACTCAAAATACGATCTGATGTGTGGGATTCTACAGCTGTCCGTCTCTTACGCCATGCATGCCAAAGTACTAAGCCAAAAATAAGGCAACCCCCCAAATCACTTTCTAACATTCTCTTACCCTTGATCTCTGCATTGGATTGTCGAAGTCGGTCCCCTCTGGAGCCAAACAGAGCCATCCCCCATAGATTGGTTTGGCCTGCAATGAAACCAAAATATTATATCAACTCCTACATAAACAATAGTATGTTTAAGGAACTCAAAGGCAAACAATTTTGGGTTTGATTGTGTTGATACTTTCCATCTTTCAAAACAAATCCTGGAAGAACATGCAAACCACAAAGGTGACTTGTTGGAAAATATAATCATTTTGACAAACAAGCCCAACTACTTTGAAAATGTAGGCTACTGGTTTGTGAAAAGAGTCCATAGCTGAACAGGACTAGGCATGTAAATATAGCTTCTCTATAGTGTAGACAAGCAGATGTTTTGCCTCCAAGGGTAAGAATGTAATATCAAGACGCGTCTCACCTGCAATCAAAAATGTGACCTATTTTTTTTAAAGGAATAGTTCACCCAAAAATGAAAATTCTCAGACACAACTACTGTCCGGAAGTCTGTGTTCAGCAAAAGAAAGGTAGTTAGGGATGTAACGATTCACCATGAGCCGGTTGAAAATCGGTTGTAATGAGCAACGATTCAAATCGGTTGAGGCTTGAACTGAATCGCGATACATTTTTTGAACAGCAGGGGCCGCTATTTTCAATGCAAATCTAAACGTGGATGCTGATATTTCTTAAATGCAAAAAAATCCAAGAAAAGCACAGACAGTATTAGTTTGTTTATATTAAAGAGACTTTTTCTATTATTAATTTGTTATAAAATTGCAGTTTAGTTTTGTTATTTGAAATAAAACATTATTTTATCATACAAAGAAACGTGAAGCATTTAAGAAATAATGCAAGGGAAGTTGTTCATTTCTAATTTGTTTCAACTCATTTTTTCAAAATAAATCGTGAGTAAATCGTGACTAAATCGCATCGTGAGATCAGAATCGTGACTCGCATCGCATCGTGAGCTGAGTGAATCGTTACATCCCTAAAGGTAGTCATACGTGGGATGGCATGAGGGTGAGAAAATTGAGAGAATTTCATTTTTGGGTGTACGAATACTTTTAAGCTGACATGTCTGACAAATGAATGATGTTATCACATCATCAAATAGAAAAGCACAAGTTTTTTTGTCAAGAAAGATCAGGGCAAAACCTTTACTTTGCATGACCTGATTTGGTACTCGAATATCCATAATACTCTAAAACAAGACACCATGGACCATATTTAGCTTTTTCCTCTTCCAAGCAGGGGGGATAAGCGGGGGTTAAACAAAACACAGCTGGGAGTATAGCATGAAACACTGGTGGGCCATAGAGCCAAGAAAGCGGCAGCACCCCCCTGCGTTTTCCTCCACACATTGAAGGCCCGCTTCCTCTCTCTAGCTGCGTGTCTAACCCTTCGGCCCAACTGTCCGCATCAGGTTTAACTTCTAATTTCCTTTCAGGCTGAAGCCCGGGGGGAGGGCAGGTCCCAGTGGTTAGCTTTATCCCTGCATCCCCCTCACCCCTGGATGCACTCGCCCTGAAATTCTACCCCCACCTCAACAACAATCCCCCTCCCTTCCCCAACACCCGCCCACAAACCCTAACCAGGCCGAATAACAGCTTCTGAAGTGGGAGCGACCTTTAGGAAACTCTGCTCCACTTTCCCAACACGCACTTCCTTTCACAAGCCCCCATCCCTCACGTGCCCTGTCAAAGCAAGACCTCCCTCTGCATGAGAATCGCACTGGGATGCTTTAATTAGCTTGACGCAATTTTCCTTTTTTAGTATGGGGACTGAACCTCAAATTAAATGACATTTTTGCAATGTGTAATAAATTTATAAATTCCTGTTGTTTTATGTATGGGGTTATCAGAAATAGGGCTGCAACGTTTAATCGACATTATCGATAAAGTCGACAATAAAAAATTGTTGAGTAGTGATTTCACATTAGAGGTGGGCGGAATGGCCAAAAATCTATTTCACGGAATGAGTCATTTTATTTCACAGTAACTATACTGTATATTTCATGAAACAATCTCCCATTATAATTCTATATTTTATACCTCATTTTTCTTAGATTGATTTAACTAATTTATTTATTACAGTTCATTTAAATGCTCACCATAGTTAAAATGTAGGCAAGTAATGAAAATGAACTAAAGATATCAAATTAAGTTCTGATAATCAGATATATTATTTATTCATATTTATCTTATGGCTATATCATATGTATACAGTAGGAAGATAGACAACATATATAACAATAAAGTATGAATATGCACAAACAATGAGAGTACAGTATATGACTAGATAGTAAAGTTCGAGTCTAAACTTTATGTTGGCTTGACAAAGCCTGTCCTAAAGAGTTTGAAATAGTTTGAAAGGTTTTATCGTTAAACATTTTCTAACATGATGGAAAAAATAATGTGACCCCAGTGTGTAAAAACCGGGTTTAGTATATTGTTAGCATGATTAGAATGTTACTAGCTTGATTATAACGACACATGGTCGTGGCTTGGAATCTGCAATTGATAATACTCTAAGCTATGAGTGAAACGAACCAACCCCCATGTCTCTATGATGTTCTGATGCAGAGATATACATATTGCTAATCGGTTGCTAGGCTAACATGTTTGGTTGCTATGGGCGTAGCTTGGCATATATCAGTTGATGATGCTCTAATCTATGAGTGAAACGAACCAACTCACGTGTCTCTATGATGTTCTTATGCAGAGATATAGGTTTTGCTAAACGGTTGCTAGGCTAACCTGTTTGGTTGCTATGGGCGTGGCTTGGTATATGCCAATTGATGATGCTCTAAGCTATGAGTGAAACGAACCAACTCCTGTGTCTCTACGATGTTCTGATAAAGAGATATAGGTAGGGCTGAACGATTAATCGAAATCGAATCGCAATCGCGATGTGAGACGTTGCGATTTGCTAATCGCAAGAGGCTGCGATGTGGAAACGATGTGAAATATAGGAAACGCGTCTGTTCCAAACCCGCTTTGAGTGGCATTCTTGCTAACCAACAGAGTGAGAGCACCTCCGTTATGCCTAATCAAAAAAAAAAAAAGAAAGCGGGAGAGAGAGAGAGTGTGTTTTTATGGCATCTGCAGAGTCAGATTGATCATATTAGGCAAATAAATACTAAAGAACCATCCAATTCAGAAGACCGCACACACAGCCTGTGTTATACTCGCTCTCTTCCCCGAGTTGCGCGTCTTGCGGACGAGCCGTTTAAACTTGACGCGCACACATAGCCCGTTTCATACTCGCTCGTCTCGCGGACGAGCCGTTTAAACTTGATGCGCACACATAGCCTGTTTCATACTCGCGCGACTCTTCCCCGCGTTGCGCGTCTCGCGGACGAGCCGTTTAAACTTGATGCGCACACAGCCTGTTTCATACTCGCGCGACTCTTCCCCGAGTTGCGCGTCTCGCGGACGAGCCATTTAAACTTGATGCGCACACATAGCCTGTTTCATACTCGCACGTCTCTGCCCCGCGTTGCGCGTCTCGTGGACGAGCCGTTTAAACTTGATGCGCACACACAGCCTGTTGCCTTGACACACGCGCGCACCCTGTGTCAACTCACGCCTAGCTCCGCGTTTCTAACAAATGTAAATTCTATCTAACTGTTTTGCTAATTTCACTTGGATGAAATTAAACATTCAGCACATTTTCTACTTGTTTTAAAAAATCCAACATACTTATAAAAATAATAAATCATTCTATGTAACCTATGAACTATTTTAATAATTCACTAACACAATAGAAAATGTTATGGATTTAAGGGTTACAATGGGAGTTGTATTTGTTTTAATGGAAACTATAATAGTGTACACTGGTATTTGGATTCTATTGGTGTGATGTAATCTTGAAGCTGGGAACCAATTGAACAACAGTAAGCCCAATTTGAATAATGCCCAAAACACACTACAAAAATGAATTTTGTAATGGTTTTAATGGAAACAATTAGAATTTCTGTAATGTTTTTTTTTGTTGTTTTCTTTCAGCAGGGTAATTATACCCATACTGTGCTCCACACAACAATATTGAGCTGAAGCTTGAATTAGAAAAGTTAAAATCCCAAATCAAATCGCAATCGCAATGTCTGTCAAAAAAATCGCAATTAGATATTTTCCCCAAATCGCACAGCCCTAGATATAGGTTTTGCTAAACGGTTGCTAGGCTAACCTGTTTGGTTGCTATGGGCGTGGCTTAGCATATGTCAGTTGATGATACTCTAAGCTATGAGTGAAACGAACCAACCCCCTTGTCTCTACGATGTTCTGATGCAGAGATATAGGTATTGCTAAATGGTTACTAGGTTAACCTGTTTGGTTGCTATGGGCGTGGCTTAGCAGAAAGCAATTGATGATGTTTCAAGTCCTAAGTGAAACAGACCAACCCCCATGTCTCTACAATGTTCTGATGCAGAGTTATAGGTCTTGTTAAATGGTTGCTAGGCTAACAAGTTTTGTTGCAATGGTGGGCGTGGCTTCATAGCTTAAGTAAGTTCCAGGTATACTGATTGGTTGCCTGAGTAAAATGAGCCCACCCGCTTGTCTCTAAGTGGTTGTACTGCAAAGTTATTCAACATGGGACAGTTATGACGCCTTATATGGGCATGTTTCCTGTCCCATTATAAGTCAATGGGGAATTTTGGGGGGCTCTTACGCCCCAGGGGTACAACTTACACCCCATTGTGAGGTAAGTTCTTACAGAGCCTGCCAGCTTCTTCAAACGTGGTAACTCGCAAGTTTCTACGACATCCTCACTTTGAGTTATGAGCCATCAAAGTTTGTCGCAATGTTAAGTCTATGGGAAATTAGGTGGTTTTGAGAGTCCGGATTTCGAAAACCAGAACCCGGATCAGTTAGAAAATATACAGCAACACAAGTCAGACCAGACTGAAGGTTTGTGGAAAGTTTGGTGGATGTAGTTTGAAAGCTCTAGGAGGAGTAGCAGTCAGAAATGTTGGGAATCAGAAGAAGAAGAATAACTAGAAAGTAAAGTTTGAGTACAAACTTTATGTTGGCTTGACAAAGCCTGTCCTGAAGAGTTTGAAATAGTTTGAAAGGTTTTATCGTTAAACTTTGTTCTCATTGTTCTGATGCAGAGATATAGTGTAGGTCTGGCTAAACGGTTGCTATGGGCGTGGCTTTGGTTGCTAAGGGCGTGGCTTTGCAGCTGGCAACTGATAATACTTTGAGCCACAAGTGAAGCGAACCAACCCCCATGTCTCTACAATGTTCTAAAGCAGAGATATTGGTCCTGCTAAACGGTTGCTAAGGTCATGTGTTTGGTTGCTATGGGCGTGGCCTGGTAGCTGGCAACTGATAATACTTTGAGCCATAAGTGAAACGAACCAAACCCCATTTCTCTAAGATGTTCTGATGCAGAGATATAGGTATTGCAAAACGGCTGCTAGGCTAGCCTGTTTGGTTGCTATGGGCGTGGCTTAGAATCTGCCAGTTGATGATACTCTAAGCCAGGGGTCACTAACTAGCGGACTCCGGTCCGAATGCGGACCGCGAGATGCGTCCATCCGGACCTCAAAGCCTTTTGACGTAATAAATAAATGAACGCCTAACATTATTTTCTAATGCAATCAAATTTATAGCAGGCACATCAAGGTCCGCTCAGTAGCCGTTTGGGTCCTACGGCGCCACGGACAGTTAACATATGCGCACTGTCGCTACGTTCTTCAGACGTCGATGAGTGAATAGAGCCGAGACAGACTCGCTGCACAGCGCGCAGACAGATGTAACTCTTAGTGACTGAAAAACAATGTCCTTTTCAAAAGTTAGAAAAGTTGACGCCGAAAACCATGTTTTCCGAGATTAATGGGTCGAGAGATTTGCATTTATTCTTCCTGCATCGACATGCATGAGGCCGGTTTGTCTCATTTGCTCGGAGTCTGTTGCGGTTGTCAAAATTGGAAACCTTAAATGGCATTATGAAATTAGACATAGACACTTTGAAGAAACTTACCCGCAGCAGTCCGAGGTCAGGACACGGAAAATATATTAGCTCAAAGCCCAGTAGGAGCGATCTAATCGGCAAACAACCAGCATATGAATGTTCACTAAGAATTCAGCGGATTTTAGGAAAACATAAAAAGCCCTTTACTGATGGGAAAAGAGTGCATGGAGGCTTCTGTGAAACACTTTTAGAAGGAAAATAAAGACATGAACTAAAATAAAATATGAAACAAACCCCCCTTTCAGCTGCAACAGCCACAAGAAGAGCTGAAATGTTATCAGAGGATGATCAGTCGCAACTTGATGCTTCTATTTGTTAATCTCAGTTCAGCAGAAAACAACACTTTAGTTTTCTTTTAAAGTTGTTAATGTTGAAATGAATGTATGTTCAGTGCAGGTTTAGAAATTAGGGCATTTTGCACATTTTCCTTCATTATATTGTTGTCAGACATTGTTATGCCATCGTATCGATATAAAAAAAACATCTATTCATATTTTTAGGTATTTAATTGTCCGGACCTCGGCTGGTAAGGAGGGTTCTTTAACTGGACCTCAAGCAATTTTAGTTGAAGACTCCTGCTCTAAGCTATGAGTGAAATGAACCAACTCCCGTGTCTCTACCATGACCTGATGCAGAGATATAGGTTTTGCTAAACGGTTGCTAGGCTAACCTGTTTGGTTGCTATGGGCGTGGCTTAGCATCTGCCAATTGATAATACTCTAGCCTATGAGTGAAACGAACCAACTCCCGTGTCTTTATGATGTTCTTATGCAGAGATATAGTTTTTGATAAACGGTTGCTAGGCTAACCTGTTTGGTTGCTATGGGCGTGGCTTCGGAGCTTAATGAAGTTTCAGGGATACTGATTGGTTTCCTCAGCCAAATGAGCCCACCCCCTTGTCTCTACGACACTGTGTTGCAAAGATATCCATCTGGACTTTTTATAATGGGAGTCTATGGGAGCGGTTGCTAGGTTAAAGTAAATGGTTGCTATGGGCGTGGCTTCGTAGCTTAAGGAAGTTCCTGGGATACTGATTGGTTGCCTGAGTAAAATGAGCCCACCCTCTTGTCTCTAAGTGGTTGTACTGCGAAGTTATTAAAAATGGGACAGTTATGACGCCTTATATGGGAATGTTTCCTGTCTCATTATAAGTCAATGGGGAATTTTGGGGGGCTCTTACGCCCCAGGGGTGCAACTTACACCCCATTGTGAGGCAAGTTCCTACACAGAGCCTGCAAGCTTCTTCAAACGTGGTAACTCGCAAGTTTCTACGACATCCTCAATTTGAGTTATGAGCCGTCAAAGTTTGTCGCAATGTTAAGTCTATGGGAAATTAGGTGGTTTTGAGAGTCCGGTTTTCGAAAACCAGAACCCGGTTCAGTTAGAAAAGATATAGCAACTCAAGTCAGACCAGACTGAAGGTTTGTGAAAAGTTTGGTGGATGTAGTTTGAAAGCTCTAGGAGAAGTAGCAGTCAGAAATTTTGGGGATCAGAAGACGAAGAATAACTAGAAAGTAAAGTTTGAGTACAAACTTTATGTTTGCTTGACAAAGCCTGTCCTGAAGAGTTTGAAATAGTTTGAAAGGTTTTATCGATTAAAGTTATCATTAAACTTTGTTCTCATTGTTCTGATACAGAGATATACTGTAGGTCTGGCTAAACGGTTGCTAAGGTCATGGGTTTGGTTGCTATGGGCGTGGCTTTGCAGCTGGCAACTGATAATACTCCAAGCCATAAGTGAAACGAACCAACAATGCTCTAAAGCAGAGGTATTGGTCCTGCTAAACGGTTGCTAAGGTCATGTGTTTGGTTGCTATGGGCATAGCCTGTTAGCTGGTAATTGATAATACTCCAAGCCATAAGTGAAACGAGCCAAACCCCATGTCTCAAAGATGTTCTGATGC
This sequence comes from Triplophysa rosa, assembly GCF_024868665.1. Classification (NCBI taxonomy): domain Eukaryota; kingdom Metazoa; phylum Chordata; class Actinopteri; order Cypriniformes; family Nemacheilidae; genus Triplophysa; species Triplophysa rosa. The sequence goes on along the minus strand of NC_079907.1, from coordinate 16,477,823 downwards.
AGAGATATAGGTGTGGCAAGGGGGGCGTGGTTCAGCGAAGTCTGCAGCGAGAGAGAGAGTGGGGAGACGAGCGGTGAGTGAGTGGCGCTCGCACAAATAATGATCACCTGTGCCTTGTTCCAGTAACTGGCGTGGAGAGGCTTAAAAGCAGCAAGGCAGAGACAGTCGAGGAGAGAGACCGGAGCTGACGGCTGATTGCGAGAGACTCTGACCGACGGAAGGAGAACTTAGAGCGGGAGGCTCTAGCCAAGAAAAGACTCTTTATCCACGGAAGTGGCAGTATTTTGATTTAGGCGCGTACAGCGCTTGTGTGTGACTTATTTATAATAAAGGTTCCGAGTCGTCAGCTCTACCCTGATTCCAGCCTCTTCCTTCCTTCCCTACATTGAACTTTGTTACACTGGTGCCGAAACCCGGGATGGAAGGAAGTAGGAGCGCCGCGACCGGGGGGGTCTGGTCCGTCAGGTTCGCCGTTTGCGGAGGTGATTTCCTCACTCGCGGTCCTCCATCAGGAACAACATCGAGCGTTGCTGCAGCTCCGGGAGGACCAGGATGTACGTTTCCAGGCGGTCCTCCTGGCTCAGCAAGAGGACCGCGAGTCGTTCCGGAGCTGGGTGCACCGGGAGGTTCGGACGGGGCCTCTCGCCGACCTGGTCCTCCAGAAAATGGGCCCACAGGATGATCCCGAGGCCTTCCTCGGACTCTGAGCGGGTAGCGGTCGCGAGGGGTTGGCCGGAGGATCAGTGGGCCCTACACCTCATACCGCTTTTTTTCTGGGGAGGCCCAGGTGGCGGCGCAGCAGTTACCTCCGGAGAATCTCCTGGTGTACGCTGAGCTGACGTGGTGCGTAGTAGAGCCTACCGTTTTCCTTGAACACAAAAAAAAAGTTTGTTCAGGCAGAATTAGAGGCCATGCTAGATTTGGGGGTAATAGAAGAGTCCAACAGTGACTGGGCGAGCCCGATAGTTTTGGTTCCCAAAACAGACGGCTCGGTTAGGTTCTGAGTGGACTACCGCAAAGTGAATTCAGTGTCGAAATTCGACGCTTACCCAATGCCCCGGGTCGACGAATTGTTGGACCGGCTGGGCTCGGCTCGTTTTTATTCGACGCTGGACTTAACAAAAGGGTACTGGCAGATCCCCCTAACACCAGTATCCAAAGAAAAGACAGCCTTCACCACGCCGTTCGGATTACACCAATTTGTAACACTTCCGTTCGGATTGTTTGGAGCCCCGGCTACCTTCCAGCGCCTCATGGACCGTGTCCTCCGACCCCATGCGACGTATATGCCGCTGCTTACCTAGACGATATCATTATCCACAGTAACGATTGGCAGCGGCATATGGAGCATTTGAGAGCGGTCCTGAGGTCGCTGAGGGAGGCTGGGCTCACGGCTAATCCGAAGAAGTGTGCGATTGGGCGGGTGGAGGTCAAGTATCTGGGCTTCCACTTAGGTCATGGGCAGGTGCGTCCCCAAATTGATAAGACCGCAGCAATTGCGGCCTGCCCGAGGCCTAAGACCAAAAAGGAGGTGAGACAGTTCCTGGAGTTGGCGGGATATTATAGACGGTTTGTGCCTAAATATTCAGAGCTCACCAACCCGCTGACTGATCTCACTAAAAAGGAAGTGCCCGATACGGTCCAGTGGACGGAGCAGTGCCAGCATGCCTTTACCAAGTTGAAGGCTGCCCTGTGTGGCGGGCCGCTCTTGCATTCCCCTAACTTTTCTCTCCCTTTTATCCTGCAGACCGACGCGTCGGACAGAGGGCTGGGCGCAGTACTGTCCCAGCTGGTGGAGGGTGAGGAACGGCCGGTGCTGTACCTGAGCCGCAAGCTCTCGAAGCACCATACAGAAGGAGTGTTTGGCCATGGAAAGTTTGGTGGATGTAGTTTGAGAGCCAACATAATAAGCTTAGATACAAGATCAGTATGTTGGCTCTGTCAAGCCAACATAATAAGCTTAGATACAAGATCAGTATGCTGGCTCTGTCAAGCCAACATAATAAGCTTAGATACAATATCAGTATGTTGGGTCTGTCAAGCCAACATAATAATAAGCTTAGATACAAGATCAGTATGTTGGCTCTGTCAAGCCAACATAATAATAAGCTTAGATACAAGATCAGTATGTTGGCTCTGTCAAGCCAACATAATAATCTTAGATACAAGATCAGTATGTTGGCTCTGTCAAGCCAACATAATAACAGGGCTCTAGAGTGAGACCAATTGCGACCTCCGATTTTTTTTTAGTCGCACCATTGAGAAATAAAGTTGCATGTGCGACTAAAAAAAAATCGGAGGTCGCAACGGTGCGACCAGCCGTTCGAGGGAGAAAAAAGTCTCTGCGACTCTGAAAGTCTCCCTGTGATTCAACAACAGACACATCGTGGTCTAAACCAATCAGAGATAGTGAAGAGCGGACCCCCCTCTGATTGGCCGTGGTCAGGATTTTCCTGTACGTGTGTGTACCAGAGGTCGCGTTAACCGAAAATTCTCTGTCATTGACAGATTTTTTTACCAGTGACAGAAAAATCTGAAGGCCATCCGTCCGTCAGACATTTTGACGGATTACAATGAGGGCAATTCCCTGTTACCCTTCATTAGAGCGTGATATGCTCGCGAAGGGACGTGCGTGTTTTCACCTGTCATTGTTACCGACTAGACATATGTGATGCGATCTGAGAAAACCCGTCGGATGTCGCGCTGGGACGCGGGAAAGACAGTTCACCTATCCAAGTTAACCACATAACATGAAGAATGAAGGAGTATCACTGCACATTTCCTGCCAGTCCTGTGTAAACTACGGCATGCAAAGTTTTTATACAATGTTTTCGTGAGATGACAGAGCTCCCTGTCTGCAGCACCGGGAGTTATCCCCAGTCCACTGCTCATGCCAGCCGGACCGCGATCGCAAAACATACAAGGGATGATCAAAAGTCCAGACACTATGCACATGATAAACAAGGTAAAACTTGCTTCTCTGCTTATTAGTTGTTGTCCGTAATGTTTGCTAGTTTCCTTGTGGTGATAATGGCAGAGCTCTCGTTCTTTAAGTGTGCCCTGCACCATTTTCCTTTCGTTTTATTCAAACGGTTTTGTACAGTATTTTTAGACTTTAGATTTTTAGATATTAAATTGTTATTAGAGTAAGTCTTTTACCACTGTAAAGTGACTTTTACTTGTGATACTGGACTGTTGTGCTTTTATTTTCATCACTTAACTGTAAACCCGTTTTCCTCCAAATTCCGTTCCTGAAAATCCTAGCGCTTCAGCCGACCTCAGCCATAACTTTTGTTACATACACAAGGTATGAGCAAAATAAAAACTGATTTGGAAAGGGCTTGAATATGGTATCAAAAACTGTAATATATAAATTTGCACCATGTGTTGGGTTTTCCCAGATCGAATCACATATGAACATAAACATTAAAACATTAAATATATAGATGAATATAAACAACAACGGCTTTATTGGGCATTCAGTTGTATTAAAATACAAAGTTCCGAGACGCAAGTACAACGTGATGACGTCACGAACATACCAATCACCACTTAATGCCACCTGGCACCATAGTGACGAGTAATAATAGATTATGACGGATTTTTTAGGAGCCTGTCAGTCAAAATGACAGACAATAAAAAGTCTATCGCAACCTCTGGTGTGTACGTGTGAAAATGCGTGTGCTGCAGTCAGACAGAGAGGTGAGGAGCCTAAAGGCCCGTCAGTTAAACAGAGTGTATGTAGCCGCGGATGATGAGAGAAGATGAAAAGAGTTCAGTGAAGCACTTTAAGCACCAACACTTTTTCAGTAAGTACATTCTTGTAAAGAATTGTGCTTCAAATAAAGAACTTTATGTTGACCAGATTGTTAGTTAATCATTTACAAGTCAATTTTGCCTATATGGACAGCGATTTTAAAAAAAGTGAACTGGTAAAACTGCGGTGTTAAATGCGATGCGGTCGAAAATTTGGGTGAACCTAACTTTTGTGCTGGTGCACCTAAGAAAAAAAGTTAGGCGCATCAGTGCAAAATGTTAGTCTAGAGCCCTGTATATGGTTATCTTGTTCATTTTGTTTTGCATGTTCTTGATAAGAAAAACAAGCATATAGGTCTATTTTACTGTGAACGTTCCTCAACCGGTTAACATGCTGACATCGGAGAAACCCGCTGCTCTTGTAACTCCCGCTAACAAAACCCATCTGACAAGAATATCTGGCTTTATTGTTTATAATGTTGATAAAGTAAACGGGCTTGATACCTCCATGCTGACTGTTCAGATCCTAAAATTTACCCCGCAACAAAGACGGAGCCATGTAATGCTTGTTTCCCTGTTAATTACGCGACCGTGCAAACTTATTTACAGGATGTAACTTGAAGGTGACGACCCTATTTGAACTTCTTAAAAGGAAAATTCAGGCTTTAGATTTGGAAAAAGGTGCCAGTCTTATGCTAAGGCCAAATTCATTAACATTAGTTGCAGTGAAATGTACATTTTCATGTTGTTGAAATTAGCATTACTTAATATATTTTTAACAAACGAATATGAATTTGCCAAGAACAACCGCTCTGAACAAGTTATGGTAATAAATTAATTATTGTTAATCTTCTAATATTACGTTGGTATTTTTATACCTAATGTAAGTAATGTTAACAAACTCTGTCTCACCAGTTTTTAAACATTTTAATATGTGAGCCGAGCATAACACGCGATACGGGCATCCAGTGTGTAAACTTAAAATATTTAAACTAGCTTGCGATCTGAGTGAACAAAGATTTAGGAACACATACAAATGATTTTTTAATATTTTCTGTATATTATAAAATCATTACAAATGAATTGAAGAAGCATTAAATAAGACGTGACAACACTAAGGTCTTCTGTAGCGGTAACTTAATCCTGTGGTGACGCAGTTTTTATTCTTATGAAAAATACAAATATTCGAACAGCATTTTAAATTTTTCTTAAAACATTCCTATTACATCCCGACTTTCGAAAACTCCTGAACAGCAAGATATTTTCATTGTTTAGCAAACAACTCAGGGAAAGGGGGCTTAATAGATCTGTGGAACAGTGCCGGGTTAAGGTAAAGAAACTCCGCCAGCAGTACATCCAAGTGCGGGATGTACAAGTTCCACGTGTTGTCACGTGACTGCATTTTGGTTCGTTTCAACTGGTTCGGACCAAAGCAATCAGTGTGGTGTGAAAGGGAACCAACACCGCTGAAAAATGCTACAATGTAGTGTTGTCAAAAATATCGATATTTCGATAAGTATCGATACTGAAGAATCTGAAACGGTTCCAATACCCATGTCCCACGTATCGATATCAGCTGCGCGTTCCCGCTCTCTTTCTCTTTTCCGACAGTGAGTTAACACACACTGCACGTGAACGCATAACAACAGAGCCCCGCCTCCTCTCACATACTTGACTCGTTTGTGGCAGTTAAATCGTGTTTATGTTAGAAAAGATGGCCAGTCTCAGTAACATATCTGGCGTGGTGCACACTCGTTACGCTTCCCGTGTTTACCATAGCGATCCATGTATGTGCGCTGATCAATAATTTTATCCACTCGTTTCATTCGCCCTGCTTGTTGTTTATGTTAGTACAGAGTCTCCGCAACAGTTCTCATGTTTAATGCACGCGTTTCTGTCTTTATGTGCGCTCATCAATGATTTCATCCACTCGTCTCGTTCGCCCTGGTTATATGTTGTTTATGTTAGTACACAGTCCGCAACAGTTCTCATGTTTAATGCACGCGTTTCTGTCTTTATGTGCGCTCATCAATGATTTCATCCACTCGTCTCGTTCGCTCCGGTTAATTTGATGTTTGAAATAATGCTGGTGCGAGTAAAGTCTCCGCAACAGTTCTCGCGTGTGATACACGTTTGCACTCCAGTGTTTACCATAGCGCTCTGTGTGTGTGCGCTGTTCAATGATTTCATCCACTCGTCTCATTCGCTCCGGTTAAAAGTTGTTAATGTTAGAAAGATGTCCAGTGCGGAGTCTCTGCAACAGTTCTTGCGTTTAAGTTTGCGTTTCTGTCTATATGTGCGCTGATCAATGATTACAGTATGGGCCTATGTGAATAAAAGCCAATTTAGCCAAATAAAAATGTAGGCTATTAACTAACATTAACGAACAATGAATGAGCAAGACATTTGTTCAAGTATTTATTAATCTCTTTTAAATGTTAGTTAAAAAATACAACTATTTATGTAAGCTCCCCTGTTGAAAAATCCAGTATATGCTGGGTAAGGTATGTTTTGATCGATGCTGGTTTGATCTTAAACCAGCTAAGAACCATCTTAAATCAGCATATGACCATCTTAAACCAGCACATGAACAGTTTAAACCAGCACAAACCAGCAAACCAGCATCAAAACATACCAAACCAGCATAGGCTGGTTTTTTCAACAGGGTCTGGTCCATTAATACTGACAAATACAACTTTGATTTTAAATAGTAAATGTATTCGTAAAATTAACATTAGATTAACAATTAATAAATAATGTAAAAATATATACCTCATTGTCTAGTCTTGTTCAATTTAACTTCAAATAAAAATTAAAAAGGCTTATATTGCTATTGCTTATTAGGGCCTTATTGCTATGGCAGTTTATTCCCCGTGGTATCGAAAATGGTATCGAATATCGATATTTTTTTAGGTATTGAATCGAAGTTAGAAATTCCAGTATCGTGACAACACTACTACAATGTATCATTTTTTTTAATTGGTCCAGACCAAATGAACCTAACTAAAGGTGAGAAAGCGCCCTAGATGCAATAAGACATGATTCAATTCAATTCAATTTATATAGCGCTTTTCACAATGTGCATTGTTCCAAAGCAGCTTTACAGGAGCAAATAAGAAAAACACAGAAAGGTAAAACACAGCACAGTGCATGGTGTTTATAGACCAAGCAAGATCATTATAATAAATAATATCTAATAAATAAATGAATAAATAAATAAATAAATGCAGTCTCCCGGTGAGCAAGCCAACACTGCACTGCTCTGATGATGAGCGGATAAGCGCAGCTCCGATCCACAAGAGATGCATACAGAAATACTTCAGATTCAAGTCATATCACGAAGAAAACAAACAGAGTTTTGTAGTGAAAGGAGGAAGCATCCGGATTTAAGTTAACAAGTTCAAGCGGTAAGTTTCAAATTCTGTTCGCGTTTGCATTATGAATGTTGTAGCATAATGTTAAATTTAAAGGTTACATTAAAATAAACGTCCCTGTTTGCGTGTTAATTTGTTAGCGCCAATGCTAATCCAGTGAAGTGTCCTTATTAACCATTTAATGCTTTTATAACTGTAATGGGGTAAAATAAATGGGAGGACAGGATGGGGTTTACAGTACCTATTTTATATAGGCCTATCTGAAATCTATGTGCTAAAACTATCACACTAACTGTATGACTAGCAATGTGTATGTCTTGGATAGATACTGTAACTTTATTAGGTTTAAAAAGCCACATTTAAACTAAAGAAAAATATATCTGTTGCATTTATTATTTTAATATACAGTTACCTTAATGTAAGTAATCTTGTGTAAATCAGTATAAAAACTGATGTTTGTTTTTATATTGCATATGCATGTTTGTTCAGTCAGTTGACTTACTGAAGTTTATTCTATTTGTCTTCTACAGCAGCAGACTGAGGAGGATGATCATCAGCATGAAAGACCCCAGTGAGCACACAACAGTTTCAGCAACAATTAACTTATACTTCATGTATACAAAATGGCATTGCTTTCTATACATTTAAATTAACAATGAGCTTTTTTAATAAAATTGTGTTCAATTAGCATGTACTGGTGTTTTGCTTTGGTACCGAAATTGGTACCGAGAACCGTGGAATTTTACTGGTATTGGTACCGACTACTTAAATTTTGGTACCGTGACAACACTATTGACAACAGATATTTAGCAACTTTATTGATTATGTTATGACCGTAAACCAATGAGCAATTTGAAAATCATGGAGGGTTTTCAATATCTTTACATGATGTAGATTGTGTGCTATTTAAAGATGTTGTAAATCATAATGTTTGTTGTATTTAAAAGCGAACTGCAAAGGGTTGCACGAGCGGCGAGTGCATGCACATATCATAAAGCTGGCCATTAATCTTATAAACATTATACTAAAAGTCACATGCTAAAGCTGCCTTTTAGACATTCTCTCTCTGTTTTATTAAAAAGATGATAAGTGGAAGAAAAACCTACAGTACACCAAGCATATCAGATGAGAAATGTAGTCCAAGTCCACGTCACGTGATATATTCCAACAGATTTTGACAACAAGTCGGTAAAAATACAGTAAAGAATCCTCTTAAATCCAGTTTATTGTCTCGCGTTTTTATTGAAGACCATACAGTGTTTTGACGTTTACATGAAATCTATTTGAACTCCCTTTTAAAACAGTGTAATCTCCGTTTAAACTATGAGCACATTCAGTCCAAGTTGTTTAATGTTTGTTACCTTTTTGCTTGAGATGCTTGAGTCCACATTTTAAAGTCTGTCTTTTAGAAATTGTACAGTCCCTCACAGGAGCAGTCCGTCTTAACTTTAGATCTGTGTGTGTAAAGCGCTCTTTTTTAAGACGTAAAATAAGCTTCGCCTGGTTGCAAGTGCAGCCGCGAACAGCAGGTGTTGCTCATCAGTTTCTAAATTATTTTTTTTAGAGATTACCACATGAAACCAACAGTATTACAATTCAAAATATGAATCACAGTTTCATTTTCTGTCATCAGAATAGGGCTGCAACAACTAATCGATAAAATCGATAATAATCGATAATGAAATTCGTCAACGAATTTCATTATCGATTAGTTGGTCTGTGACATCACTTGCGAGCTGCGCAGTTATAAATCAAGTGCATTTTCTTCCCTTTTAAAATTACCGTTTTAGATGTGTCTCTCCGTGCAGCATGAGCTGCGCAGTTTTAAAGTCAGACGTGTCTCTCCGTGGATGCGTCTCGTCGTGCAGCGCGAGATGCGCAGTTTAAAAGTCACACGTGTCTCTCCATGCTGCGCGAGGTGCGCAGTTTTAAAGTCACACGTGTCTCTCCGTGCAGCACGAGTGACGCAGTTTTAAAGTCACACGTGTCTCTCCGTGGATGCGTCTCTCCGTGCAGCACAAGTTGTGCTGTTTTAAAGTCAGACGTGTCTCTCGGTGCATGCGTCTCTCCGTGCAGCGTGAGGTGCGCCGTTTTAAAGTCAGACGTGTTTTGCATGCATCTCTTCAAGCTGCGCAGTTTTAAAGTTTAAAGGGGAGAGGTGTTTTAAATGATGAAATTAAAGATTATATTAGTTAGGGATGGGCACGAGTACTCGATTACTCGAGTACTCGAACGCGACAGTGACGATCGATAGTGAAAACGATGATCGATTGGGGGTTTAAATACAGTTTTTAATTATTTTCTTTCTTTCTGATTGGTTATGCTGGCATTTCGGGTTGTGCCCAGAAATTTGATTGTTGCGTTGCGAGAGTTTGCTCGTCCAGAGTCAAGTCCGGAGCACAGAAGGGCATATTGAAAGCGCACAGCGATGCTTGGTTTCACTTTGATAAACCTGATGAAAATACAGTCTAGTGCAAAATGTACGGCGCCAAGCAGCATACAAAACATACAAATCTACTACAAGTTTGATCCGTTATCATCTTACACTCTGTCTAACGGTACACCGCACGCGAGCGGCGCGATGCAACATGGCGAAAGCAAAAAGAAACTGGACGTTTGTTGCGTCTCTTTGCGCTGCATCCAGTGTGCACAGAATTTCTGTTTGTTGTATTCGCGCCGCTCGCGGGCAGGGCGAGCGTTTTCAATCCATTCCCATGGAAGCTGAGCTCGCGTTGCGCTCGCGGAGCAAAGCGAGTATTCCTCTTCTCCGCGAGCGCCACGTGAACGTGCGCTGAAGTTCATAAGAAATTGAATGGATTAAAAACGCTCACCCTGCTCCGCACCAGTATATTTGGACACAAAATGTCAGGTGAGACCACTACTATCAGACAGACTTGTCAGACGAGCATAAGAGACTTTACCGTCAGACACTGACAGACAGAAATGTGACAGGGCAGAGATGACGTTTCATCTCACGCTGATATTTCTTTTAAATGTTTACTTTGTTTTCAAAAACATTGATTGTTAGATTATTAAAAATTCACTGTGTCGATTTAATTATTTACTCAATCTTATAGTTTTATTAACATAAATTTTCGTATCAGTGTTGTAATTAAAATATTTTCATTGTCACCATGGTATGGGGGACACGCCCCGCCCCCTCTAATGCCCCGCACCCAATTAATCGAGTACTCGTTTTTCAAACCTGTCCCGTACTCGAAATGAAATATGATCAGAAATGCCCATCCCTAATATTAGTAAAACCCAATTTGTGGCGTTTGCACTTTGCAAAGTACATAATAGGCTAAATACCCTGATTTGGTGGTTTATTTAGTTCAGAGGTGGGTAACGAAGTACATTTACTTAAGAACTGTACTTAAGTACACTTTTTGAGTATTTGTACTTTTTCTGTTTAATTTTACTGTACTTCACTACATTTGAATCACAAATATCTCACTTTTCATGGCACAAAACAATGATTTCCTTGGCCGACCCTCCCCTCGCTCCCACGTTTGGGAGAGACTATTGTCAGTTGCTTCTAATATGACACACCTGAATCAACTCACCAGGTGTATTAATTATGGAGATATTCACAACATTTTGGGAGAAGGCTAATGAGTTCAGTTGTGTATACTTTTCCCATATCTGATTTACTTATTATAAGCAAAAGATGAAATTACATTTCATCTGATTAATCGAAAAAATAATCGCCCAACTAATCGATTATCAAAATAATCGTTAGTTGCAGCCCTACATCAGAATAAGTTATTCAACGCTGAATACACTACCCACGTCGCGATGGGTTTAATTTATGATTGTCTGTGTCGCAATGTGTCTATTAGGGCTGCAGCTATCGATTATTGTAGTAATCGAGTATTCTACAGATTTTTCCATCGATTAATCGGGTATTCGGATAATAAATAATTTTTCTTTAGTAAAGAGCAATACTAAATATACAAGAGAAAATAAGAAAGGTCTCTTAAAATGAACAAAATTTGTGTCCGTTTTAGAAAAAAATAACATATTTATTGCTGAAATTGCATGCATTAATATCTGTGAAAACTGAACCCATTTAGTACATTCCATTGCCATATTACATTCAAAATGCAATATAGGCCTAATACAAATGTATAAATATGAAACATTCATAAAAATAGAAAGAATAATTTCGAAGGTAAACAACTAAGTTCAGCTTATGCATGATGCATTTAGTTTATCTAAATTAGTTTTAGTTTCTTTTTTTACTATTAAATAGTAATATAGTTGTCCACATAAAAATACCGAGTTAACCAGACTTTTATTGTGGCAGGTCGTCGGAAGACGCTTATTTTTCAGTGTGTTAGCTTCACTCAGTAATCGAACCACTCTGGAAATGAAGTTCATGTGTTCATGTCCTCATAAAGTGCAGACGCAGACAAATTCATGAGCATCACACGTGTAGCACGTTAAACTGTGCAGTTCATTCACACAGACATGAAGAACAGCCAGATGACATGTGTAAATAACATGATTCGGCATCCACTAGTCCGAATCTAGTTATATGGACTCAATGCAGCCGGAAAACAAGTTTCACTCGCAAAACAGACTAAAACTAAGTAAAATAGCAATTCACCATTTCAATAAGCTATCAGTTATTTATCAGCATGAGAAATACGTGTGAGCGTGTGAACAGACTAAAATGCGTGTGACTCACGGTGAATGCGTGAGACTTGAGAGCCCTGTAACATGAATAGAGTTTAGCGGGCTGTGCGTCAGTAATAACGGTCCGTGGGGAAACGCAGTGCTCCGTGTGTACTGTAGTTAAATGGATTAAACGAGGCTTCGAGGCAACAAAAATTGCCTAGATGATTTTTTGTATTCGAATTACTCGAGTTACTCGAGGAATCGTTTCAGCCCTAGTGTCTATGCCTAAAATCAAGCTGCCTCATTCTTTCAGCTTTTTGATTACATGACATGATCTTAAAAATAACTTGTTTTTTAAAAAAGTGTAAAAAATGGTGGATTATAAGTAAAGGTGTACCGATTGACTGGCCAGAGACCAGAATCGGCCAGTTTTCGCATGATCGGCCAGGACCAATGACCTGCCGGTCAGTCTCACCGATCCAGATTCCAAGTCGATCTTCTGTTGCCCCTGACGCAGGCAATAACGTCACAGCCGTCAGTACACTCAAAGCTGCAAGTAAACATGTAAACGTGCGTGCGCACAGCCTGTCTGTCACGGCTCATTTATACTTAGGGCTGTCACGATTATGAAATTTGATTGACGATTAATTGTCTAATAAATCATTGCGATTATGACGATTAATTGTCTGTTTTGGGGCTTTGACGATTATGACGATTAATTGTCTGTTATAGAGCTTTGACATTAAATTCTCATACATTTTTGATTCAGCGATTGAAACGACCATATTGTTCGGAATACAAGACTATGTTTTTTTCTTGGAAATACATCGGAAAAAATTGGGTCATCATATATTTAAGGTTTAGGCTTTTACCTGTCAATAATACAACCACCAAATACTTGTAAATGAAGTAAATTGATCAGGTGTGAATTGAAGCCACCATTAAAATACTATCAGTCATAGAAAAGCTTCTAGTCAG